>NC_133177.1:597500-652500 GCF_049306965.1 Danio rerio
TAAATAATTAATTTAGTTTGTTAAGCACAAATATTCGTTTCAAAACTATTTCTAAATTCAGTTCTAATTTCCAGCAAATGAATAAATGAATAATAATAATGAAGTGTGCTCAAAAACCTGAGTTATATCCTAAAACACATGCTGTGCCCCATATGGTCTAAAACCTGACAGGTGGACAAATCTAAGCTTATTTTTAATAAAACAAATATAAATATGGATATAATAAATAATACTGGTAATAATAATAACATTATACAAAAGCAAATTGTTATGAATGAACTGAAAAAGCCTCCCGAGATGAAGAAGACATAAAGCAGTGGTTTTTCATATTTATGTAGGCTAGAAAATAATATGTTTTGTAATATTTTAATCCTTTATATTTATATCCTATATCTATTCTTATTATATCCTATATATATCCTTAATATTTAATTGTTTTCATATGTAAAGATATTTGCCTATTGCTCTCTAAGCAGTGTGTAAGCGAGGCGCAACTCTGCGCTGGAGTTTAGACCGGGTTAGTTTTGGTCTAATGAAAAATCTATTATAGTTTCTCAAAATAGCGACGCGCCAGCGGTCCGCCTCAGAACGCTTCCTTTTTAGACCAGAACGCCTATGGGCGCACAAATGAGCGCTAATGCATTTGCTATTTAAACAGCGTAGCGCAACGCCTCAAAACCACTCTTGCGCCAAGCTGAAACTAGCAATCAAGTATTGCGCTGCGCCATGCGCCACATTGCGCCGGGTGTATGATAGGGCCCAATGTGTTTATTCCTTTATTAAGATGTCCATGGTAATGTTTATATTCACGTTTCATTTAGGGAAACTCCTGAAGTAAATAAGTGATATCTCTAAATCTAGATAAAATGCTGCGCTTCCCACCTCCGGTCACAATGACTTCTGGGACTTCCAGAGCGAGTTCAGTGCTCAAGTCTGCATCGGTGCGTCCTCGATATCAAGAACACGTCCGGGAAGTTTCCTGCGTCCTCCGTTCTTGCGGTCTTGAGTATTGGAAATGAACTTAGGCAGCTGATGATGACGTTACACGAGGACGCAAGACCGCTGAAGAATGCATATTAAGAAACAGCCACTCACAACCATACATACCAACCCAGGCTCATTCTGAAAATGTACCCCTGTATACACTTCTGGAGAGCATCAAATACGCCCCAGGTGTCACGGTATAGGGTGGATGGAGATGAGGCGAGGACCCAAATGCGGGAAATGAAGGATTTATTAAAAAAAACAAAACTCAAACCTCCCCATGTGGGGAAAACATGGCGTTATATTACACACTCAACTACACTTAACTTGATTTGGTTCTTGGCATGACACACTACATTTAACAACTGCTGACATTGAAAGACCTTCATACAACAGCAAGAGAAAGCAGACGATCAACAACGGATCAGCACAGGACAGAGCACACTAGGAGAATAATAATATTTAAAAAAGAAAACGATTCAAAGGGGGGGGGGGGGGGTGAATAATTCTGACTTCAACTGTTTTGTCATGTTGTTTGTAAGCAGTAACTGATTATAATACACAGCTAATCCACTCAGCTCACCACTATGGTCATGGTGCATCCTCCAGAAATCCTCAGCCGCTAGTGCGGAGGTTCAGGAAAGAGCATTAAGACAATGGCGGCTGCTCCTTCACCACCCAAAGTTCACTTCCGCAGATCTCCGAGCGCTCCACACCCCTTTCTATTTTCACCATCAGCCACATTCAAATCACCCTGTTGTGGATTAAATGTGCTTATTACATGGCTGTCTGTAAATACTTGAGTCAGTCGGGGGGGCAGCTCAATGGTTACCACAGCAAGAAGGTCGCTCAGCTGCGAGCAGCGTTTCTGTGTGGAGTTTGCATGTTCTCCCCGTGTTGGCGTGGGTTTCTTCCGGGTGCTCCGGTTTCCCCCACAGTCCAAACACATGCGCTATAGGGGAATTGATGGACCAAACTGGCCTTAGTGTATGAGTGTGTGTGTAAATGTGTGTGTATGGGTGTTTCTCAGTACTGGGTTGCAGCTGTAAGGGCATCTATTGTGTAAAACAAATGCCAGAACAGTTGGCGGTTCATTCCGCTGTGGTGACCGCTGATAAATAAGGGACTAAGCCCAAATAAATGGATTAATAATGGTCAATTTAGGTACATTCAAAGGTCACACAGGCTCATCCGGGAACTTAGAATCACCTTGACTGTTAAAGAATATGTGTACATTTATATCCTTACACCCCATTCATATGTATCTTTATATATTCTCTTTATATAAGCCTATGTTAAGCTATGTTCTATATTAGGATTGTCACATTTTAGGAATGAAATCAATAAAACTGCCAAACTACCCACATGAAAAGAAATACACTAGTAATTCATAATAAATACTTCTAAAGCATACTATAGTGAAGTTTATTTTACTGTATATTGTATTTATATTTTTTTTAAACATTAAATATCATGCTGACAATAGTTTAATATAATACATGATGACTCAGTTGTCATTGTTTGTTGTAGAACACAGAAACATCACATTTCATCACCATTATATGACGTTGACCACTTTGTTTTTGCTCATTTTTGACAGGAATGAAATCAGCTAATGCTAACTGTTGCTGCTGGAAGGGATACAGCAGCACAGCCGGAAGTTAAAGACAACCCTGCTGAAAAATCCAGCTTAAACCAGCCTAGGCTGGTTGGCTGGTTTTAGCTGGTCAACCAGGCTGGTTTTAGAGGGGTTTTGGCCATTTCCAGGCTGGTTTCCAGCCATTTCCAGCCTGGTCTTAGCTGGTCAGGCTGGGAGATGACCAGCTAAAACCAGCTTGACCAGCTTAGCCAGGCTGGGAGCCCAGCCAAAACCAGCTATGTCCAGCTTAAACCAGGCTGGTCAAGCTGGTTTTAGCTTGATTTAGCTGGTCATCTCCCAGCCTGACCAGCTAAGACCAGGCTGGAAATGGCTGGAAACCAGCCTGGAAATGGCCAAAACCCCTCTAAAACCAGCATGGTCAACCAGCTAAAACCAGCCAACCAGCCTAGGCTGGTTTAAGCTGGATTTTTCAGCAGGGAAATATTTTATATTATTATTTATGATAATTATTCGTTAAATAAACTGTTAATTGTACTTTATTAACGTCTGCCCCAACAAAACATCCATGGTAATTATACAGAGTGTTATTTCACATTATTTAAAAAATTACCCATTAAATGATAGTTTATTAACGTCTACTCCAACCCTAACCCTCACAGTAATGTAAAAACAGTAATTATACAGAGTATTATTCACATTATTTAATAAATTACCTATAAAATGGTGGTTTATTAGCTACTCCAACCCTAAACGTCACAGTAATGTAAAAACAGTAATTATACAGAGTATTATTCACATTATTTAATAAATTACCCATTAAATTGTAGTTTATTAACGTCTAATCCAACCCCAACCCTCACAGTATTGTAAACATATGAATTGTTGTTGTACAGTGTCACAAAATCGATGCTATATTGATGTGAGTGTCCGCAGCTGTATCCCTTCTAGACTTCAGCGTAGCTGACGTGACGATCACTGGGCTGTAGTGTAATGTGTGTGTGTGTGTGTGTGCTGTACCATGTAAATATTCCAGCTTTCTGAGGGTCTGTCCTGCCAGAGCGGGTCTGGGATTCATTTGAGTAAAACAAACTGCAAATTGTCCATAACGGGCTGCGAGAAGTGCCTTGATTCACCTCGTTAAAATGGACGGAAATCCCTCCGCTAATTGATTGCTGCATATTCAGTAACGAAGCCGCTGATTGGTTTACTCGTGCTCTGATTGCTATTTATGTTCGGCTTTGATGCGTTTTTCCTGCCAAGCGTTTCTGAGGGTCGGGTTTCACCGTGAGTTACAGCACAATCAGCAGACATCTTACTGAAGCTCAATGGGAGACAGGGTTGCCAGGTTTTCGCAGCAAAACAAAGCCCAATTGTCAGTGTGAACTATCCCAATATTATCAAAGCGTAAAAACGTACATATTTTACATCATTATGCTTTTGTCTCTGCAAATAACTGAATATGCCTAGTAATAATAAAGATAATGCTGTCAAAAAAATAAACTTAACGTCCATGTCAATCAAAATGTAGCCTACTATGTTTATTTTGTAAGCTATTCTTTAGCTGAACAACTATTCTGTGCAAGTTAATCCACTGAAAAAAAAGGTAATCGTCAGTCTGAGCATCTGCTTCTGCATTTGGATTGGCTCTTTCTCTGATGATGCTTCAGTCTCAATATTCTTAACCATGCCCCTTCCTATGTCTAGAAGGGATACAGCTGTGTAGATACCATAGTTACCATAGTTGTTGTGTTACCATAGCAACTGTAGTATCACCACAGCCGATCAATTACTATAGTTGTTGTGTTACCATAGCAACTATAGAATCACTACAACAGATCAATTACTATCGTTGTTGTGTTACCATAGCAACTGTAGAATCACTACAACAGATCAATTACTATAGTTGTTGTGTTACCATAGCAACTATGGTATCACTACAGCAGATCAATTACTATAGTTGTTGTGTTACCATAGCAACTGTAGAATCACTACAACAGATCAATTACTATAGTTGTTGTGTTACCATAGCAACTGTATTATCACCACAGCAGATCAATTACTATAGTTGTTGTGTTACCATAGCAACTGTAGAATCACTACAACAGATCAATTACTATAGTTGTTGTGTTACCATAGCAACTGTAGAATCACTACAACAGATCAATTACTATAGTTGTTGTGTTACCATAGCAACTATAGTATCACCACAGCAGATCAATCACTATAGTTGTTGTGTTACCATAGCAACTGTAGAATCACCACAACAGATCAATTACTATAGTTCTTGTATTACCTTACCTACAGTATCACCACATCAGATTAATTAAAGTTCTTCACTGTTCAGAAACAGCACAGTATTTAAATATAAATTACAGTATTCCTTTACATGCTGGTGGTTTGGTCAGCGGGTCAGTCAGCTGGTGCAATGCCCGTGTGCGCGGATAGATGGCAGCAGTCAGCCATCAATGCAGCTCCTCCGCCATGACGACTCGCATTCACTCTGCCTTTATTCAGCAGATTAAGACGCAAAAGTCATTTAGAAACTACGAGAAATAACAGCAGAGTCCAGGAAATAACGGAGCACGAGTAAATATATGATGGAGATGAGAAGCAGACGTCTGGAAGAGGAGGAGAATTCACTCAGGTGAGCCGACGCATTATTGACATCTCACTCTTTCAGGTCAGCCTCTTAGAAAGCAATACTGTGGTAATTTATAGCAGTGCTTCTGAACCATACTACAGTAAAGTACTTTATATATAATAATAATTATATTGTTGCTATGGTAACATGATAACTATAATATTTGATGTGTTGTGGTAATAGTTAGGCCTACTACAGTAACACAACATCTGTAGGATTATAAATATGAGCCAACACTGTGCTTTACCACAACTATAGGGTATATTATAATACAATACTCCACGGTTTACTGTAGTAAACTATATATTAGTGTATGTCATTTCACAATAATGCTGTAAATGCTATACAGTATAATACACTACTATAGCATGGTTAAAACACTACAGTAAAGTATCTTTTATAGTAGTTCTAGACTTATTTCACACTGACATCGCTCACATGATCAATTATTTCTTCTCAATATTTTCCGTAATATCTGTTTTTTTATTTGCTTTCTATTGCAACAAGATTTTGCTTAAACTATTTATTTTAAGGTGTTCATGTTAAATATATCTACCCTATTAATAACAAATAATTATGCATAATTATATAAACTTAAGATATATTCTAACCTTAACCATTTTACTAGTGCATGTAATTAATTATTGCTGTAGTTAATTTCATTACTTTTTAGTTCATTATAGCCTACAGTATATGTTTTATTAAACAGCAATACATTTAATTTACTTAAAACATTTGATTAGTTTGATAAAGTTAGACTAAATACATTAATATTTATGTAAAGTTTTACATTTGTGCTCATCAGTTTTTATTTTCCTCTTAAAATTGAGCATTCATCAAACATGAGCAGAATTAATTTACAGTAAATAATTTTACACATGAAACAACGATGCTCAAATACTGTACGGCAGAATCAGTTAAATTCAACAAAATGCATTAGAGAAACCATCAACATAAAGTGATGCCAAATACATTTATGTAAGTTTTAAATTTGTGATCTTTAGTTTTTTATTTTCTTCATAAAATTGACCATTTATTAAACATGAGCAGAATGAATTGATTAATAATATACAGTAAATAATTCAGAAACTCGTGTTACATATAAAAGAGCAATGCACAAATACTGTACGACAAAAACAGGAAGAGTTACTAAACTGAAACGAAGCTTTTCAATAATAAAAAAATAAGCATAATATGCACAATACATAAATACTATGCAATTAAAATAATACTTTTACAAATGAAATGTATATAAATTCATTTAATTATTTACTCAAGCATGATTTGTTTATGTGTCACGTTTCATCCTTTGCTAAAATTTAATGTGTTTTTTATATTTATTAAACATTTTGGAGTGGAAACGAAATGATCACAGAAATATATTTGACATTTTTTAAAAAGCATTTTCATATTAATAATATTTATTAAATGTTATTTTTGTAAATATGTATATTCTTATATATTAAATATGTATTAAACAATAATAAATAAATAAATATACAGTTGAAGTCAGAATCATTATTATTCTCCCTTTTTTTTTTCCTTTTTAAAAATTTTCCCAAATGATGTTGAACAGAGCAAAGACATTTCCACAGTATGTCTGATAATAATTGTCTTCTAGAGAAAGTCTTATTTATTTCAGCTAAAATAAAAGCAGTTTAAACATTTTTGAACACCATTTTAAGGTCAATATTATTAGCCCCTTTAGCTATATATTTTCCAGATATATTGACCATTTATTAAACATGAGCAGAATGAATTGATTAATATACAGTAAATAATTCAGAAACTCGTGTTACATATAAAAGAGCAATGCACAATTACTGTACGACAAAAACAGGAAGAGTTACTAAACTGAAATGAAGCTTTTCAATAATAAAAAATAAGCATAATATGCACAATACATAAATACTGTGCAATTAAAATATTCCATTTACAAATGAAATGTATTTAGATTCATTTAATTATTTACTCAAACATGATTTGTTTATGTGTCACGTTTCATCTTTTGCTAAAGTTTAATGTGTTTTTTTATATTTGTTAAACAGTTTGGAGTTGAAATTAAATAATCACTATATTAATAATATTTATTAAATGTTATTTTAGTAAATATGTATATCATATTATATTACACATAAATTAAACAATATATATATATATATATATATATATATATATATATATATATATATATATATATACATACATACATACACACACACACACACACACACACACATATATATATATATATATATATATATATATATATATATATATATATATATATATATATATATATATATATATATATATATAAAGTATGCATAGTTTTGTATATGTAATGCTTTAGTCTGAGACTAATTATTAAAACAAAAGTGGTGTTCATGGTTTGGGTTTGGGACAAGAACTGAAATGTATGACACAATTAAAAATAAGTGCAAAAGTGTGTGGGAGATTTACTCCGGTATTTGTTTCATGTGGCACTGTTTGTCTCTTAATTAAATGTATATCTTATCTAAACTTAACACCTACAGTATCAGCTATAAGATTGCAGGTTAATGATGTCTGTTTATAATAACTCATATTTGATTGTACCTTTAACTTAATTTGCTTGTAATGCAGTAAAATGCACCTTTTATGAAGCTCCTTTAATAATAATTAAAGTAAAAAGTGCTATACAAGTAAACTTCAACTGAATTGGATGTTTGCAGTGGATGGTTTTAATAAGATTGATGTTTCAAAATGGGAACACTAAGCATCAGATAATGTACCATGGTTTACCTTAAAACCAGTAATCATGACGCTCGATAAAGTTTTATTAGTGCAGCATTTCTGAGCTTGAAGTTATCGAATATTTCTTAAAATATCAAAGTAGTCAATCAAGAGTTTTCTAAATGATTCAGTGCAAAAATGCTTTTCTTACTGAGAGTTTTTGTCTTGTTTCTAGCCCAGATATCTCAAAACTCTTAGATCAAGAAGCATTTTCTAGACAAGCAAGACATATTGCTTTTGCCTTCAGGAATATTGTCAAAGTTTTTTGAGTTTTTCCTTAAAACAGGCTAAATATTATTATTCCAAACTAAAAACTACATTATTTTGCTTAATTCCAGATTATTTTTCTTGTTTTAATGAAAAACTAATTTAATTTTGATTCACAAACTTTTAAATATTTGTTATACATTTTGGGCTGGAAATTAAAGGGTCACAGATATATCTAGCTGTATAGAAGTGTCTTGAAGAATATCTAGTGTAATATTATGTACTGTCATCATGGCAAAGAGAAAATAAATCAGTGATTATAGATGAGTTATTAACACTGTTATGATTAGAGATGTGTTGAAGAAATCTGCTCTGTTAAACAGAAATTTAAGAAAAAAATAAACAGAGGGCCAATAATTCTGACTGCAACTGTATATATAAAAAATCATAAAGTAGTTTTGAATATGTAATACTGTAGTGTAATACTAATCATTAAAACAAAATGATTTGTTCATTGTTTGGTTTTGGGACAAGAACTAAATAAAAATGATGCAAAAAAACATTTAAAAACGAGTACAAGTGTGTGAAAGAGTTAAATATTTAGGTTTTATTACAAATCAACACAATTTTGACTAAAATCACAAGGCAAATTTTGTACATTAATATTTATGAAAGTTTTACATTTGTGCTCATTAGTTTTTATTTTCTTCATGAAATTTTGCATTGATCAAACACGAGCAGAATTAACAGATTAATTTTTAGTAAATCCTTTTACATGTAAAACAGCGACACAAATACTGTACGACAGAAAGATTGAGAGTTTACTATACTGAAAAGGAGCTTTTCAATAATATAAAATAAGAATAAAATACATAAATGCTCAGGAACACATTGTGCAAAGTCTTGTTCTTGTTATTAATTAAACTACTTAGTAATTTGAATTTAATTTACATATGTGTACTGTATGGTCCCTCATACGTTAACTTCAACATACTTTAACTGTATATAATAATTAACAGCCTATAATGTGCATTTACTGTAATGCTTTTGTCTTGTTTCTAGTCCAAATATCTAAAACATCTGAAAACAAGAAGCATTTTCTAGACAAGTGGAAATATAGTGGTGTTTTCAGAAATAATGAGTCAAAATGAAGTGAGTTTTATATTAAAACAAGCAAAATAATCTGACAAATCTGTAATATAACCATTTGAAAACATACTGTGGTTTTACCTTGACCAGTAATCCTGTGATCATTTTTCATTAAGTTTTATTAGTGCAGTTATTATTATATCACTATGTTTTATTGATATAATAAATTATATTGTTAAGTTATGAATATATTATTATTATTATTATGTTGTTATTATATAAGCCATTAGGATATCTTTGAAATTATGAGTAGTGAGTCAGAGTTTTTTAAATGAAATAATTGCAATAATTAAATTTTTGTGTCAGTTCTAGTTCAAATATATAAAAAATTGTAAATCAAGAAGCATTTTTAGAAAATTTTTAAGTTTAGAGTTTATTCTTAAAACAAGCTAAATCATCATAATCCAAATTAAAAACTGGATTTTTTTGCACTTAATTTTAGCTCATTATTTCTGTAAACAAGACTTTATTTTGTGCTTTTTTGACTTTTTAGATATTTGAACTAGAAACAAGACTATTAAATGAGGATGTTCAACATCTGAGTGTTTTCTGTGTAAAAATATGCTTTAACTTTCATCTCCTGCATTAATGTTCATCAAATAATGTTGAGTTGCTAAATGCATTTAATACCGGCTTATAGCTTTCCATGTACTATGACACAATTTAGTCATACAGGTAAAACACACACACACACACACACACACACACACACACACACACACACACACATATATATATATGTATAGCCTTTAATTTAAGTGGTAAACTAGAATGTAATTCAGTTTGTTTGTTTTGTTTATTTTTTGGGTTGTACCGCAAAATAAAATCGATAACAATTTCTCGTAAAAACGATATTATATTGCAATATGACCCAAAAAACAAACAAACCAAATTTAATTACATTCTAATTTAATTAACTGGTCTACTAGAACTATTTTTCTTGTTTTAAACCAAAACTCACTTAATTTTGCCTCATTATTTCTGAAATAAAAGAATGTTTTTGTATGTGTCTGTAAAAAGCTTCTCGATGTTAAGAATTTTTAGATAAATAAACTAGAAACAACACAAACACCTGAGCATGATTTTTGCCGTATGTAAGTGTGTTTCTGCTCACCTTGATATTTCTATCTCTAGAGTTTCTCCTCTGCATGAGTGTGTGTGTGTGTGTGTGCTGAGCAGTGATGTAAGGTGGCACAGTGCTGTAATAAACACACCCCAATCTTTTTAATTAGCTGTAGGTTTGTCCTGCACCTCCTCCTGACTCACCACGCAGTAACCAGCCATTACATTAAATATTTGCAGCGCGACGCGAGCGGCTGACAGGAATATGAGTGGATCCTCATGCATGGCCAGGGAGGATCCTGCTTTAATGCATGTTTTAATGAAAGCGGTGCGGGATGTGGAGCTGGAGAATGTGCTGGAACGCAGCTTATTTGTAGGGTCAGGACTTTACTGAGAGACTCCCCTGCCCACATGTGCACTCTGCCTTTGGTTCAGTCCAGAAATCACCATATACAGTAGGTCAGGGTTTTTCCTGGCTTGAAATAAAGCGGAGGTGGTATCCCGATCATGACATTTTTATCAATACTTAAAGCAATACAGCTTCATTGTGGATACGTAACCCTGTCTACAATTCTGGGGACAGTGAAATACGTAAGCGCTGGTACAGTACGTCTGCTTGTAGAATTCATGCTGTGTATGCATTTTGATGATCGCAGATTTCTCTTGCATGTCCTCTTCTCGTATAAATCCACCAGAGGGCGCAATATACACTTCAGCCAACCACTGACTGACTGACTGACCCAGCCACCCCCATCCCTAAACCCAACCCATAGTGTTTTCAAAAGCAATATAGAAAAAAAAAGCCTTGTGATTTCAACAAGTTTCAGCCTGTTGTTTATTCATTCATTCATTTTCTTTTTGGCTTAGTCCCTTTATTAATCAACTGTTAACTTATCCAGAATATGTCTTATGCTGCAAATGGCCTCCCAGCTGCAACCCATCACTGGGAAACACCCATTCACTCTCATTCACACACACACACTCATACTTTACAGACAATTTGACTTATCCAATTCCCCTATAGCGCATGTGTTAGGACTGTGGGGGAAACCGGAGCACTGCCAACACGGGTAGAACATGCAAACTCCACACAGAAACACCAACTGACCCTGCCGGGATTCAAACCAGCGTCCATTTTGCTGTGAGGCGACAGTGCTACCTACTGCGCCACCGTGCCGCCCCAAGCCCCTGCTTACTTATTTATTTTTTGCTTTACCTGGTTTCTGGAACCGTTCTTTGCCGACTTGAACCCTGTCATCACGGTCAACTCCTTTCTGTGTCCCAAGTCCGCCAATGTACGTGGCGGGTCACTTGGCAAAGTCGTAACAGTGAAAATGCCAACCCAGGTTCAATCGGAAAACGTACATCTGCATACATTTCTGGACAGCACCAAATATGTCCCAGGAGGTCATTTTATTATTATTTTTTACAGTTTTTGTTTTCGTGAATCCACCAGAGGGCGCTGTGTACGCTTTTTCAGATTGCAAATTTCTCTGACGAGTGCCATTCGCACCTGCGGTTCTCACGTAAATCCGATAGAGGCCACTGTCGACTGACCGACTGACTGACTGACTGACCGACTGACTGACCCACCCTCCTCCTTCCCTAAACCCAACCAATAGTGTTTTCAAAAGCAATTCAGAAAAAGAAAAGCCCTCGCCTGATTTGTACCACGTTTTCAGATCTCACGCTGTTATTTATTTGTTAATTATATTTTTGCAATTTGTCTTACCTGCTTTCTGCAACCGTTTTTTTGCCAGACTCAAACTCTGTCATCGTGGTCAACTCCTCTTTATGTCTTAAGTCCTCCAACATAAATGGCGAGCCACTGGACAAACTGGTAACAGCGGAAAAACCATCCACATGGAGGTAAGCGGTCAGCTGCTAGCGCGAAAAGGAACGGTATCACACTGCCCCAAAGCGTTAGTTTTAAATATGAAATGCAGCCATACGTACCTCTGGCTACATAATTTGCGCTCTCCAGAAATGTATATAGGGGGTACATTTTCAGAAGGAGCCTGTGTTTGGAAAAGCCGTCCACATGGACAACATCATTCTTCACCAGATTGGATTCCCTTCTTCACGGTCAACTCCAGTCTGTGTCTCAATTCTGCCAATGTACACGGCGAGCCACCGGGCAAACTGATAACAGAAGAAAAGCCTTCCAAACGCTGGTAAACGGTCAGCTGGTAGCGCGAAAAGAAACATGTCATACTGTCCTGTAGCATTTGTTTTAGAGATGAAATGCAGCCAGACGTACCTCTGGGTACATTATTCCCACTTTCTAAAAATGTATACAGGGGTTACGTATCCACAATGAGCCTGTGTTGCATTTAAGACAAGTCATTTCAACTGTGTTTGTCTTTGAATGGGGAAACGTCAAATTCTCCAAAACTGCTGAGCTTACGATTGCATTTAATGTTTAGAATCGGCAGTAAATTAAACATCGACTTTAATTGTTTCTTAATGTTTTTTAAGTTTTACCTCTAAACATTTAAATCAAACAAAATCTGGATGTTTTCAGGTTGCCCAATCTAACACGCAGCCGAAGGAAACGAGATCACGACACAAACCTCATTAATGGCTTTTTCACACATGATCATTCTCTGAAATATCTGGAGTTTAATTAGAGTGATGTGTTTATTATACAAGAAACACTTAAAGAGCGCAGGTCACTATAAGAGTTCGTGAAATAAGTGATGACGTTGACGTTAGACGGTGATAACGTGTTTTACAGTTGTGGGACAGGAAAGTAAATGACAACAATAAAAGTATAAAAGTTCAAGTACGTTACGAGTCGTCTTTATGGACACAAAACCGTTCTTCGCCAGATTGGATCCCCATCTTCACGGTCAACTCCAGCTTGCGTTTCAATTCCGATGTACACGGCGAGCCACCGAACAAACTGATAACCGCAGAAAAGCCGTCCACATGGAGTTAAACGGTCAGCTGGTAACGTTAAAAGGAACAGAAGCTGTCGACATGACATACTGTCCTGTAGCATTTGTTTTAAAGACGAAATGCAGCCAGACGCACCTCTGGGTCCACAATTTACACTCTCCAGGAATGTATACAGGGGTACGTATCCACAATGAGCCCGTGTTGCCTTTAAGACAAGTCATTTCAACAGTGTTTGTCTTTGAATGGGGAAACATCACATTCTCCAAAACTGTTTGCTAAGCTTACGATTGCATTTAATATATAGAATCGGCAGTAAATTAAACATCGACTTTGTTTAATTGTTTCTTAATGTTTCTAAATGCTCAGATCAAAAAATATCTGGATGTTTTCAGGCCCAAACTGACATGCAGCCAAACGGAACGAGATCACGACACCAACCTCATGTATGACAAGATCATTCTCTGAATAATGCCTCACACACAAGCAAACACACATGCACCCACGCACACTTATAAACACACGCATGTGCACGCACACACACCCACTCACAGACACTCAAACACACCCCTGAAATACTTTCTGAGAAGGCGTTTGGAACAACACACTGCTGAGAGACGAGACAGAAGTGTGTTGTGCCGTCTCTACAAACAGGCGTGTGTTGCTGGTGTCAAGATGAATAAAGCTGCAGCCTAGGTGTGTGAGCAGCACACACACACTCACTGTAATCTCGGTTTTGCGCTTGTGTCGTTGTTCTTTCTAACTGTCGGTTGTCAGTGATGCGCGAGCAGCTGCTGACTGACAGAACAGAGGATTGTGGGATTGATCTAGATCAGTGGCACGCACGCACACACACACACACACACACACACACACACACTGATTGCTTCTCTCCTGGCACAGATATCATCTAATTGCATCATTGTCTGTGCAGGTTTTACACAACAGCTGTGATGCAGAGGCAAGAGTGTAGAAGCTGGATCGGACCAGAGCTGAACGCAGTGTGTTTGATCAAAGGAATAAACATGCACACACACACACATATATGCATACACACTCAAACACACACAACATCTTGACCATGTCTAAATGCCTAAATGCATTGAGTTGCTGCCATGTGATAGGCTGACTAGAGATTTGTGTTAACGAGCAGTTGGACAGGTGTACCTAATAAAGTGGCCGGTGAGTGTAGATAATTAATACACATATACAACCTATAATGTATAGATTATTCTATAAATTAAAGAATAACCACTATGTATTATGTTATTTTTATTTATGTTTTTACTTCTGTGTGTGGTTATTCTATCGGTTGGACCTATATACTTGTTCTTCTTAAAACGTATTGAGTAATTTGATTATCTTTTTCGAGATATGTTCTTTCTGGACAGATGTTTTAGCATCTCTCTCTCTCTGTTTCCCATGTATATTTGCTCCTGATCTATTAATATTCTCGACGTCTGAGAGCAATCCTTCAGTGTCTACGTCTCCTTTCATTCAAGCATTTACAGGAATTAAAAACAAAAGCAAACAGCCGTCAGAGCGCTGAAGAGAAATGCACACAGCGACTCTCACTGACACACGGTTAAACACCCTCTTCCCCATTAACCTGATGTTTATTTACTGTGGGCTCTGCAGCAGACAGTGTGTGTTCGGCGTTTTGACATGTTATAGAGACAGATGCACAGACAGACAGACAGGCGGAGAGGGTCTGCTTTACTGATGTGTGTAAGAGTGGATTGGGTTTTCAGAAGTGTTTATGGATTGAGTGGCCAAACCATAAAGACCCAAAACATACAGCAAACCAGTGTGGGACGCAAACACAGGCAGAGGAGTCGACAGTCTTCTGAAACACTGAGAGAGATGTCTCCTCATCGCTCCTCACTGCTCTTTATTTCTCTTTATTGCCCCTTATTTCTCCTCATTGACCCTCTCACTGGTCTTTGTTATTCCTCATTTCTCCTCGCTGCTCCTTATTGATCTCCATTGCTCTTAAAGTTTCTTCATTGCACCTGATTTATCCTGCTCTTTATTTTTCATTGCTCCTCATTTCTCCTCATTGCTCCACATTTCTACTCATTGACCCTCATTTCTCCTCATTGCTCCTCATTTCTCCTCATTGCTCCTCATTTCTCCTCATTGCTCCACATTTCTACTCATTGACCCTCATTTCTCCTCATTGCTCATCATTTCTCCTCATTGCTCCTCATTTCTCCTCATTGCTCCACATTTGTCCTCATTGCTCCTCATTTCTCCTCATTGCTCCTCATTTGTCCTCATTGCTCCACATTTCTCCTCATTGCTCCACATTTGTCCTCATTGCTCCTCATTTCTCCTCATTGCTCCTCATTTCTCCTCATTGCTCCACATTTGTCCTCATTGCTCCTCATTTCTCCTTATTGCTCCTCATTTGTCCTCATTGCTCCACATTTCTCCTCATTGCTCCTCATTTGTCCTCATTGCTCCACATTTCTCCTCATTGCTCCTCATTTCTCCTCATTGCTCCTCATTTCTCCTCATTGCTCCTCATTTCTCCTCATTGCTCCACATTTCTACTCATTGACCCTCATTTCTCCTCATTGCTCATCATTTCTCCTCATTGCTCCTCATTTCTCCTCATTGCTCCTCATTTGTCCTCATTGCTCCTCATTTCTCCTCATTGACCCTCATTTCTCCTAATTGATCCACATTTCTACTCATTGACCCTCATTTCTCCTCATTGCTCATCATTTCTCCTCATTGCTCCTCATTTCTCCTCATTGCTCCTCATTTTTCCTCATTGACTCTCATTTCTCCTCATTGCTCCTCATTTCTCCTCATTGCTCCTCATTTCTCATCATTGCTCCTCATTTCTCCTCATTGACCCTCATTTCTCCTAATTCCTTCACATTTCTCCTCATTGCTCCTCATTTCTCCTCATTGCTCCACATTGCTCATCATTTCTCCTCATTGCTTCTCATTTCTCCTCATTGACCCTCATTTCTCCTAATTCCTTCACATTTGTCCTCATTGACCTTCATTGCTCCTCATTTCTCCACATTTCTCCTCATTGATCCTCATTTCTCCTCATTGCTCCTCATTCCTTCACATTTCTCCTCATTGCTCCTCATTTCTCCTCATTTCTCTTCATTGACCCTCATTTCTCCTAATTGATCCACATTTCTCCTCATTTTTCCTCATTGACTCTCATTTCTCCTCATTTCTCCTCACTCCTTCACATTTCTCCTCATTGACCTTCATTGCTCCCCATTTCTCCACATTTCTCCTCATTGCTCCTCATTTCTCCACATTTCTCCTCATTGCTCCTCATTTCTCCTCATTCCTTCACATTTCTCCTCATTTCTCCTCATTGCTCCTCATTTCTCTTCATTGACCCTCATTTCTCCTAAGTGATCCACATTTCTCCTATTTTTTCCTCATTGACTCTCATTTCTCCTCATTGCTCCTCATTGTTCCTCATTTCTCCTCACTCTTTCACATTTCTCCTCATTGACCCTCATTGCTCCTCATTTCTCCACATTTCTCCTCATTGATCCTCATGTCTCCTCATTGCTCCACATGTCTCCTCATTGCTCCTCATTTCTCCTCATTGCTCCACATTTCTCCTCATTGCTTCTCATTTCTCCTCATTTCTCCTCATTGCTCCTCATTTTTCCTCACTCCTTCACATTTCTCCTCATTGACCCTAATTGCTCCTCATTTCTCCACATTTCTCCTCATTGCTCCACATTTGTCCTCATTGCTCCTCATTTCTCCTCATTGCTCCTCATTTCTCCTCATTGCTCCACATTTGTCCTCATTGCTCCTCATTTCTCCTTATTGCTCCTCATTTGTCCTCATTGCTCCACATTTCTCCTCATTGCTCCTCATTTGTCCTCATTGCTCCACATTTCTCCTCATTGCTCCTCATTTCTCCTCATTGCTCCTCATTTCTCCTCATTGCTCCTCATTTCTCCTCATTGCTCCACATTTCTACTCATTGACCCTCATTTCTCCTCATTGCTCATCATTTCTCCTCATTGCTCCTCATTTCTCCTCATTGCTCCTCATTTGTCCTCATTGCTCCTCATTTCTCCTCATTGACCCTCATTTCTCCTAATTGATCCACATTTCTACTCATTGACCCTCATTTCTCCTCATTGCTCATCATTTCTCCTCATTGCTCCTCATTTCTCCTCATTGCTCCTCATTTTTCCTCATTGACTCTCATTTCTCCTCATTGCTCCTCATTTCTCCTCATTGCTCCTCATTTCTCATCATTGCTCCTCATTTCTCCTCATTGACCCTCATTTCTCCTAATTCCTTCACATTTCTCCTCATTGCTCCTCATTTCTCCTCATTGCTCCACATTGCTCATCATTTCTCCTCATTGCTTCTCATTTCTCCTCATTGACCCTCATTTCTCCTAATTCCTTCACATTTGTCCTCATTGACCTTCATTGCTCCTCATTTCTCCACATTTCTCCTCATTGATCCTCATTTCTCCTCATTGCTCCTCATTCCTTCACATTTCTCCTCATTGCTCCTCATTTCTCCTCATTTCTCTTCATTGACCCTCATTTCTCCTAATTGATCCACATTTCTCCTCATTTTTCCTCATTGACTCTCATTTCTCCTCATTTCTCCTCACTCCTTCACATTTCTCCTCATTGACCTTTATTGCTCCCCATTTCTCCACATTTCTCCTCATTGCTCCTCATTTCTCCACATTTCTCCTCATTGCTCCTCATTTCTCCTCATTCCTTCACATTTCTCCTCATTTCTCCTCATTGCTCCTCATTTCTCTTCATTGACCCTCATTTCTCCTAAGTGATCCACATTTCTCCTATTTTTTCCTCATTGACTCTCATTTCTCCTCATTGCTCCTCATTGTTCCTCATTTCTCCTCACTCTTTCACATTTCTCCTCATTGACCCTCATTGCTCCTCATTTCTCCACATTTCTCCTCATTGATCCTCATGTCTCCTCATTGCTCCACATGTCTCCTCATTGCTCCTCATTTCTCCTCATTGCTCCACATTTCTCCTCATTGCTTCTCATTTCTCCTCATTTCTCCTCATTGCTCCTCATTTTTCCTCACTCCTTCACATTTCTCCTCATTGACCCTAATTGCTCCTCATTTCTCCACATTGCTCCTCATTGCTTCTTATTTCTCCTCATCGCTCCTTATTGTTCTGCGGGGCGGCTCCAGACGGAGGCTGTCAGAGGAACAGTCCTTTATTCGGGAGCAGGAAGTCATTCCACCAATGCAGAAACACACCAAAGCAACATTTCCTTCCGCTCGTGTTTCCACTGTGATTGAGTTGAAAGGCTTTTTTCTGAGAGTGTTCAGACGTGAGTTATGTTGCAGCAGAAGGACGGATCCTCTCCTCTTTCTCTGCATCTCGACTTCTCAGCACTTCTCTCTTTTTCTGCTGTCAGACATGTGTCTGTGTGTTTCGGGCCCCTGAGGGCCGGGGCCGACTGCTTATCACTGCACTTTATCAGCATGAGGGAAGGGGATGTGGGCTACAGCCATCAGAAAACAGACCTTCGCTAACCTGTAACCCAGAGACGTGCGAGAGTGGCTCAGTATGTGTGCAGGTTTATATGGTTTACAGGCATGTGTATGACGTATTAAGGTGGTTTACAGAATTACCTTGTGTCCTCGTAACTCAAAATGCTTGATAATCATACTCTATGAGGTCTTTTGACAATCGTATTTAGCCACAGGATCGCTGTAATTGTTAGGTTTAGGGCTAAGACCATGTAATGAGCAGGTTTTACTCCATGAAATACATTACACACTGAAGAAAAGCCTTTCTTACATGGATATTTTGTCTTGTTTCTATTCTAATGCAAGCAAATTAATCTGACAATGACGTAAGCAGAATAATCTTTTGCCAAAAGGAAAAACAAGATTATTTCTCTTCCCCCATTGCTAGATTATTTAGCTTGTTTTAATTTTGACTCATTATTTCTGAAACAACACAATATTTTGTGCTTGTCTGGAAAATGCTTCCTGATTTCAGAATTTGTAGAAATTTAGACTAAACGAGACAAAAACATGTATGTACAGTGTCCCTGTAAACCATGTATACAAGTATGTGTGTGTGTGTGTGTGTGTGTGTGTGTATGTTATTTTCTGAAACAACATGTCTGGCCTTGCAGATCCAATGCATACCAAATCCACTGACGAGCACTTGTTTTAATCATGTGGCGTACATCATTACTGTAGGCATGCAAATTATATGAAGGAAACTTGATTGTTGATCAAATATTTTGTCCCAGAATAGCTAACCTGTCATCATTTACTCAATACATCATGATGGAGACTGTAGAAATCTGTCAGTTTAGGCGTACTGCATTCACTTACTAAACTCTCAACAGATTGTTCCTGCTTTTAGACTCACATTATTTCATGCTGTGCTTCTTACAGTGTGAATATTCATTCAGTCACTGAGTAGTACAATTAAATTAATTGTAATTTCTTCAGTAGTATAATTTGTTTTATCAATAATTAGTATGCAGCGAGAACACTTTAAAATAAGATGTATTTTGGAAAAGAGATATTTTGCAGAATGTCTAAGCTGCTCCTTTTTGAATATAGTTTAGATGAATGGTGGCTGGGAATGGCGAATTTTAAACACAGCAAACTAAAATTATGAATGCATCACGAGTCATGTATGATCATGTTAAATATTTAATTCATTGTTGGGTTTATGGTGTTTTAGAGAAAATTATTTTATTTATTTATTTTTTTTATGAAAAATTAGTTAAAATTGATTGAAAATTATAGAGAAATAAAACATAAAAGTCTGAACATTAAAGTTCATTTTAATTTACATTTAAATGGCAATTTTAACCCAATGAATAAATAAAATGGAAAAAAAAAATTAATAAAGAGAATATAAAACTAAATAAATAAATTAAAATTAAAAGAATAAATAAATAAAATCTAAAAGAGAAAACAATTATGAATGAATAAATAAAGGACAAAAGAGAAATAAAAGAATAAATAAAAAAATAGATAAATAAATAAAATGTGAAAAAGAAAATAAAGAGAATAGAAAAATAAAAATAAATAAAGGAAAAAGGAAAAGAGAAAAAATGAAATGAATAAACAAATTAATAAATAAAAATGAAAAAAAGATAAAAAAATTATAAGAATAAAAAATGAATATATAAAAAGAGAACAAAAGAGCAAATAAATAAATAAAACGGAAAAAAGAAAACTAAGAAAAAAAAGAGTTAATAAATAAAAATAATTCTAAATAAAAGTCTGAACATTCAAGTTCATTTTTATCAATTCGCATTTAAATGGCACTTCTTAACCCAATGGTTGGTTTTGTCCATATTCAACCCAATATTGGGTTACAATAACCCAGCAATTTTTAAAATGTAATAATAATAATAGGCTGGCATGGTGGCTCAGTGGTTAGCCACTGTGGCCTCACAGTAAGAAGGTCCTGGTTCGAGCCTCGGCTCCCGCACCAAACACCAACACCCCACCAACACCCACACCAACACAGGGTAGAACATGCAAACTCCACACAGAAATGTCAACTGACCCAGCCAAGGCTCGAACCAGCGACCTTCTTGCTGTGAGGTGATATTGCTACCCACTGCTCCACCGCACCGCCCCAATTATGACTATTACAATGAAAAATATGAGCAGTAATTGGAAAAAATAAGTGCTCTCCAAAAAGTGCTGGATAATCTTATCTTAACATTGGGTCAGATATGGACTGAACTGAACAAGATTTTATTTTTGACAGTATTTTCATGAATCTTTGGTTAAAAGCATTTTTGGTGAAAAGTCTTCATCATCCAGTCCAGTAGTCTGTTATACAGTATATCTGCTTAATTTTGTGTTGAATAAATCTCATATTGTACCACAAGTGTGTAATAATCACGTCACGTCTTTCATATTTCATTTGTCAAACATCTCTTATAGCAGATTTTCCTCCACGCTGTCCCGCCACAGATTTATGATCAAAAATCCAGCCATTCTTCCAGACTGCAGATCAGAACTGCACAACTAAATGTGTGTGTGTGTGTGTGTGTGTGTGTGTGTGTGTTTGGTGAGACAATATAGGAGTAAGCAATCGAATTGAATTATTAGATTTTTAAGGCATATAAGAAGCAAAAAAAAAAAAGAAAAAAAAGGAACGAATGAATGAAAAAGGGAAGAAAAAGAAACAGAGAATTATTACCACAAGTGTATTTAAATAAACACATTAATAAAATTGAAAAATGAAAGAAAGGAAAAATAAATAAATAAATGAATAAAAGACAAAAATAATAATAAATAAATAAACAAATAAATAAAAAGGACAAATAAAAAATAAAATAAAATGGAAAAAAATAAAGAGAATAAAAAATAAGTAAATAAATAAATAGGAAAGGAAAAAGAGAAGAAAAAAAATTAAAAAGAATAAATAAATAAAATGAAAAAAATATGAAGAGAATAAAAACAAAATAAATAAATAAAAAGGAAAAAGATGGAAAAAATAAATAAATAAATAAAAAATGACAAAAGAGACAAAAATTTACAAAAGAGTAATTAAAAAGAATAAAAAGAATAAATAAATAAATAAATAAATAGAAAGATTAGAAAGTAAGTAAATAAATAAATAAATAAAAAGGAAAAAAGAGAAACAAATTCAATGAACTTATAAATAAATAAATAAAGGACAAAAGAGAAAATAATAACAAAAGAGTAAATAAAAAGAATAAATAAATAAACAAATAATAAAATGAATAAATAAATAAATAAATAAATAGAGAGAATAGAAAACTAAATAAATAAATAAAAAAGGAAAAAAGAAAAAAATTAAACGAATAAATAAAGAAAAATGTATAAGAAAATAAATAATAATAAAAAGAATAAATAAATAAATAAAATGTGTAACATTATAAAAAGAATAAAAAAACAAATATATAAAAAAAGGAAAAAAATGCAAAAATAAATCAAAAGAAAAAATAAATAAAATGGAAAAAACAAAACAATTTAAGCAAATAAAAAATAAATAAATAGAATTCTAAATAAATACATTTAGAATTCTCTGTGTGTGAGTGAGTGTGTGTGTGAGTGTGTGTGTGAGTGTATGTGTGTGTGTCTCATTGGCAGCTCACATTCAGCACTGCACAAAAGCTCTACTCTGCACATTCTGCAGACGCTGCTCTACTGGGAGGAAACACAGAGGAAATTGTGCCCAAAGTGTAAGAGACTCTCTTCTTTCCATCTCACACTGAGAGAAGAAAAATGTACTGCACAAAAAAGGCTCAAAATAAAAAAGTATTCTGATCATGTGCAGCCTGTTTAGAAGTTCAATGGAGTGCAGGTTAACATTATAAGTGTCGATAGACACTAGAGAGCCAGAGATATACACATATACACATATATCTATGTGATATCTATGGGAGTTTTCCTGGATGTTAGTATGCAATTTTTTTTTTTAATTATGAAAATTATAATTTTACATCACTTTTCTACATTGATGGATCAGTGACCGCACGGGCATTCCTGACAAAAAGCTTGTGTTTGTGTGTACAGATGTACTATCCACCCTCTGTTAAATGTAATCTAATCATGTCCTGAAGCACAGCTCCTCTCCTGCTTTCACTGCTCATACTGACGGAGGGAGCGACTCGTTTGTGAATGAATCTCCGTTATGAACGACTCTTTCACTAATGTTAGCCGACAATAATACCAGTTTCTGGCAGTGCAGCATCTCGTTGTCATATTTCTTTTGCATTGTTTGCTGATTTTATTCAACAAAACTAGCATAAGCCGAGTGTTTAGTGCGAGTTGGAGCTGCTTTGCCGTATGGTGAATGCAGTAAGAGACTGTTATCATCAATAACGTTACCTGATTAGCACAAAGGTTCAGAACATACAAAAACAGAAAAAAACTTAATCTTACCTATGAAATGTTCTGCCTTTGTGCTTTGTTTTCTTTGTTTGCTCATTACTACACTCATAGACAGCGCTAAAGTCCCACATCTTCACGTAATAACACTGTCTTGACTAGTGCGGTTGATTGACATTTGTCCTGGGAGCACTGTACCAATGTGGCGGCGCTATTGACGCATGCTCAGGGTCCCTATGCGATATCTAGTGTATATAGCTGTCCACTGTCCATAGCTGACCCACCATTAAGTTACAACAACCCAGCCTTTTTAGAGGGTGTGATAGCATCTAGGTACACTGTAAAACAAATGCTGGACTCCACATGATCCATTTATGCTATCTCAACACAAATCAATTGGGTCATCTTGATTGTTCTTACAAATGTAAGTGGATTGAACATGAAACAATCAAGTTGTCTAAAAAAAACGATTGTGTTGTTTCAACTCAGTTTGAACGAGTAGCAAAAGTAATTTTTTGAGTGTGTAATAGCATCTGTCTGTATTTGCCAGGTCATTCCTCTTGTCTGCTGAAGTGTCAGGAAAAACAATCCTGAAGTGCTGGAAGACTCCTGGCCTTTGCTCTCTCTCTCTCTGCAGATAAGCAGCGTTCAGGAGTCGTGTTGATCTGTTTGTGTTTGTCTGCTGTAAGGTTTTCCTCTGACTAATACTCGAGCTCGAGGACGTGTTTACCTGCCCTTGTAGAGCCCACACTAGCATAATATTATTGCGTGTTAACCCTGACAAACCAATAGACGGCAGCCTTGCTCTCCACACACTCAGAGTCGCGATAAACAGTCTGGGTTGTTTATAAAGGGCGAAGGTTATCAGACTATAACCTCCAATCACTCTAGAGTCGATTGAGATTAGAAAAGTGCTACATGCCACTCAAAAACAACAACAAAAAAATCTGGGTTGTTGTAAGGAAACATTGGGTCAAATGTAGACTAACCCATCTGTTGGGTTAAAAAGTGTTCTTTAAATTTGAGTGAAAATGTGTTTCTATGGGGGTGACACTGTGTTTAGCACTGTGGCCTCACAGCAAGAAGGTCACTAGTTCGAGTCCCGGCTGGGTCAGTTGGTGTTTCTGTGTAGAGTTTTAATTTTTTCTCTGTTTTTCCTTGTTTTTTTTTTTTGATTTATTTATTTATTTATTTATTCATTTATTTATTTATTTATTTATTTATTTATTTATTTATTTATTTATTTGTCTTTTTCCTTTTATTTATTTATTTATTTATTTATTCATTTTATTCCCCTTATTTATTTTTTTTCTTTTTCCTTTTATTTATTTATTTATTTATTTATTTATTTATTAATTTATTTAATTTATTCTCTTTATTTATTTTTTCTCTTTTTTCCTTTTATTTATTTATTTATTTATTCATTTTATTTATTTATTCATTTTATTCCCCTTATTTAATTTTTTCTCTTTTTTCCTTTTATTTATTTATTTAATTTATTCTCTTATTTAATTTTTCTCTTTTTTCCTTTTATTTATTTATCTATTTATTCATTCATTTTATTCTCTTTATTTAAATTTTTTTCTCTTTTTTTCATTTATTTATTTATTTATTTTATTCCCCTTGTTTTTATTTCCCCTTGTTGTCTTTTTTTCCTTTTATTCTTATTCTTTATTTTTTTCTCTTTTTCTTTCTTCAATATTATTTATTTTTTTCTTCATTCATGTATTAATGTTTTTATTTATTTATGTATTTATTTCTCTGCCCCCCCCCCCTCTTTTTATTCATTTGGTGTTTCCCAGTACTGGGTTGCAGCTGGAAGGGCATCCGCTGTGTAAAACATATGCTGGAATAGTTGGCGGTTCATTCCGCTGTGGTGCCCCCTGATGAATAAAGGTCTTGAAAATGAATGAATAAGGTATTCAGATTAATTCTTAAGTACAAAGATTACTGATGTCCATGTAAACGGGTCAATAATAAAGCGGTAGGTGTCACTGGACAGAAGGTTATGGGTTAATCCTTGTGTTTCATTAGCATGCTAACATAATCTGAGCTTTGTTTGAAAATGGAAGTCTCCAGTGTCAGACATACTGAAGGCTCACGCTCTCTCGAGGATTCAACATGCTCACAGATCTACATTTTCAGCAGCGCATAAGCGTCTAATGATGTGCTGATGAAAGAGTGTATTATGGCGACGGCGCTGAGGGAAACCACTGCGGCTAAATAAAGGATGCAAATGAAACTCGATTCCTCTTGAAGAGGTGAAGCTGAAAGTGTGAAGAGCAACAAGCGGCTCTGTGTTTGTACCTGAGCCTCACCTGAACACGTGTGCAATACTAAACATGTCTGCACTGTAAACACTTCAGCTTTAGTTTCTAGACCAAATAGCAAAAGATTCTGAAATCAAGAAGCATTAAAAGGGCAGATATAAAACATTGTGTTATTTTCAGCTATGATGAGTCAAAATTAAGTGAGTTTTTCATTAAAACAAGCTAAAATGATCTGATAAAGGGATGAGCAAGATAATATTATTCAAGAACATGATTATTGTGCCAAATGACAAGCTTTGGCTCACTATTTCTTTGCTTGTAGAAAATACTTCTCGATATTTAAATATTTGGACTACAAAAAAGATGGAAACTGTGCAGAAACTAAGAAAAGTTTTCTCTTAACTGTGCATTTCCCAATCAACGACGTAACTCACGGCTGAACTATCACAGTACGATGCATCATTTGGGAAAAGAGCGATGTAGTGACGAGTGTTTCCCTAAACCCCTAGAGTCTCTGTCACAGATCCATCGCTTGAAGCACGTTATTTATAACGTAAAACTCCTATAATGATGCTGTAAATGGGGTGGAGGAACTACTTCTTTAGAGAAGAACCACATCATTACTCTGTGCAGATGATATTGTTTTACACAAACACACATTTAAAATAAAATCCAATATTAGTTTTGATAAAACCATGCACTTGCTTTACATATTGTTCACTGAAATATATGTAAATAGCACATATGTTATCTTTACTAATATTATTGATTTTAAAACATTAAATCACTTACAAAAGATAACACCTACTCTAATATCATATATATGTCATATAAATAAATAAATAAATAAATAAATAAAGGGCCGATTTATTAAGAAATTTTATTTAATAATTATTATTTATTAGGGAATGAAAAGATCCTACTTTAATAATAATTTTAGTGATGATGATGATTATTATTAGGGGTTTAAGCTTGAGAAAATCTCATTAAAAGTGTCAAATAATAACAGCATTATAAATAATATAATAAATAATAATAATACTAATAGTAAAATATTACTACAATGGGACAATTTATGTGAATGAAAAGCTTGTTCCACTGAATATTCACGACACAATTAGAATGACTAATGGATGGCTGCTTCTTACTCAGGGCTCTTTATGTTAATGAGGGAAAGATGGGCACTAGTGGGCGGGGCTTTTCCCCTCTGATGATTTATTTTCCCCTCTTTATTTATTCTCTTCATTTATTTTCTTATTTAATTATTTTTCCATTTTTATTTGTTTACTTATTCATTTTATTACTTTTTTCTTTGCTTTTGTTATTTTATTTATTTATTTTTCCCTTTTTCCCTTTTTATTTTTTATTCTCTTTATTCATTTTGTTCTCTTTTTCCTTTTATTTATTTATTTATTTATTAATTTATTAATTTATTCATTCATTTCTGTTTTTATTTATGTATTTATTTCTCTGTTTTTCTTTTTTCTCTTTTCATTGATTCATTCATTGATTCATTCATTCATGCATTTTTCTTCTTATTTTTGCTTCTTATATCCCTTAAAAATCTCTTCTGGATGAGTTGACTGTTCATTTCACTGTGGCGACCCCTGATGAATAAAGGGACTAAGTCGAAAAGAAAATGAATGAATGAATGAATGATTAGTTGATATAAGTTGACTAGAAATGTACACTTGATTTAACTAAAATAATAAAAGCAGATTTTTGTTCAGTGTACAGTACATGGCACAGACTGCAGTGTCTTTTTATAAGCACTGGTTTGAGATCAGTGACCGTGACGAACAGGAAGAGGAGTGTAAATCTGAGCTGGACCCAATGTCTCTGAAATGTCCTGCAGGTTTTTCTGTCCCCATTAGACACATAATAGCAGTGCTGGACACACACACACACACACACACACACACACACACACACACACACACTTAATTTGTCACCTCTTCAGGACCGTCTGTGTTTGGTCTACAGCTGCTGTGGTTTGTGGAAGTGAGGGTGTGAGGTAAATGTGGAGCTGGACTTCTGCCATCAGCTTTGAGTTGTTACACTGAAAGAAGAAAGATTTACATTTAACCTTAAATTCATTTGCAACAGTCCACCAGATGGCAAAGTACAGCTGGAGTCAATATTACATGTGCACCTTCTGTGAAATTTACATTTTTAGAAAAATATTTCCCAAGTGTCATTTAATGGAGAGAAGATTTTTTCAACACATTTTTAAACATTAAAGTTTCAATAACTCTTTTCTAACTCTTTTTATTCTGTCTTTGCCATGATGACAAGACATCATATTTGACTAGTTATTTTGCAAGATTTTAAATCAGCAATTTAAAGACTTAACTAGATTAATTAAGTTAATTATGCAAGTTATTGACCATCAGAGGACTGATCAAATTTAATTGATCTGTTGCGGTGATTCTACAGTTGCTATGGTAACACAATAGTTATAGTAATCGATCTGTTGCGGTGATTCTGCAGTTGCTATGGTAACCCAGCAACTATAGTAATTGATCTGTTGTGGTGATTCTACAGTTGCTATGGTAACACGACAACTATAGTAATCGATCTGTTGCGGTGATTCTGCAGTTGCTATGGTAACACAGCAACTATAGTAATCGATCTGTTGCGGTGATTCTGCAGTTGCTATGGTAACACAACAACTATAGTAATCGATCTGTTGCGGTGATTCTGCAGTTGCTATGGTAACACAACAACTATAGTAATCGATCTGTTGCTGTGATTCTGCAGTTGCTATGGTTACACAACAGCTATAGTAATCAATCTGTTGTGGTGATTCTACAGTTGCTATGGTAACACAACAACTATATTGATTGATCTGTTGTTGTGGTTCTACAGTTGCTATGGTAACACAACAACTATAGTAATTAATCTGTTGAAGTGATTCTACAGTTGCTATGGTTACACAACAACTATCGTAATCGATCTGTTGCGGTGATTCTGAAGTTGCTATGTTAACAACAGCAACTACATTAATACAAGTTCCCCAATACAGTAATTTTCTACAACTATAGACTATATTACACAACAACACTATCACAGTTTACTGTAGTGAAAGCCAAAGCATACTACAGTATTCATTACAGTTTATCAGTTAATAATACTGCAGTATGCAAAGAGTCATTCACTAAAGAGTAGTAGATACTGTAATATACCACACTCTACTATATGACGGTTGTAAAACACTTCAGTATTTACTATACGCTACAGTGTTTTGTTCATGTGGGTGTAATAAGGGATTGCACACATACCGCAGCAGGTGAAGTCATATGATCATCAATTTCTCTGAAGCATGTCATCTTGTTTCTGAAGGGAGGACGATAAGGAGAGGCTGTGGTGGGTTCCCCAGGGTGCTTCAGTGTCACAGTAGATGGATGGCACTATTTTTCAGAGTATGTGTCTGCTCATCAGTCAGGAAGGAAGAGTTGCTCCACATCCTGACACACCGACACACATCCTGAAACACAGACAGCAGGAATGTATGGAAACCAGAATCAGGCCCTGTGTGTGTGTGTGTGTGTATGTATGTGTGTGTGGATTAATCAGTAGTGGACTGCAAAGTCAAACATGTGTATAAGTATGCAGTGCTATACATATATAGAGTACAGAAAACTGCTAATTTACGGATATTTGTACAGTGCAGGTTACTAAATGAATCACAGATGAGCAGTACCGGATTCTGCTCCTGGATCCGCATCTAATGCAGTCTTGAGCTGATATTCCAGTCAGACAATAAGAGCCCAATCCCAGCGCTGCTCTCTGCATATTTTGGCCATCTCCTTAATCAGACACACCCGGCCGAGCGCTCGCTGTCTGCGATCATCAACTAATGACTCCAGTAAAGTGTGTTCGATCAGGCAGACGTCTACAAAGTGCTCTAATGAATATTTCAGCTTTTGGCAGTCAACATCTTCATGAACTATTAAGAGTGCACCACAGTAAATGATTAATTAAGAAGGTCTTGGCCCGCGGTGCATTATGGGAGCCAAACAGCAACAGAATGAATCCTCAAAAGTATTCTCAGCTGAAATGACGAGACTCTAAACTTTAGAATGAGGATGCATCAGTTAATGTATTTACTAGCATTACAGCATTTATTAATCGTAGTTAAAGTGATCAAAAGGTGGTGCTTGTTATGGTGGCCTAAAAAGACAACATGTTATCTCACTTAAACCTCTGCTGCTTCTGAGACTAATTTTAAAGTGTATCTCCTCCTAAACCTTTTAAGGTACATACTTCAAACTTTCGTCAAACCTTCAAACTGGTCTGACTCGGGTTGCTATGTCTTTTCTAACCGATCCGACTTTGGGTTTTTCCGAAAAACGACCCAGAAAATTCCCAAAAGTCCCATTGACTTAACATTAGGTCAAACTTTGTGAGCTCATATCTCTGCATCAGACTGCCCTACAGACTTCTAACTGGGCTCATTTAACTCAGTCTAGCCAGCAGCCAATGACTGATGACTTTTTAACTTACTAGCCACTACCTAGCAACCACTTATGGCACCTTAGCAACTGTCCATAGACTTCCATTGTAAAAGACTGCCATTGACTTAACATTGGATCAAACTTTGTGAGCTCATAACTCTGCATCAAACTGTTCTACAGACTAGAGTCTGGCCTCATTCAGCTCAGTCTAGCCAGCAGCCAATCACTGATGACCTTTAGACTTACTAGCCATTCCCTAGCAACCAAATACAATACCCTAACAACTGTCCCATAGACTGTGACTAGCTGTTGTAACACATGCTAGTAGTTTTAACATCCTACTGATATGCTAATCTTGCTAGAAACATGCTAGTGATATGCTAGCACATGGTAATTCATGCTAACAACATGCTAATTCATGCTGGAATCATGCTAACAACATGTTAATTCATGCTTGAATCATGCTAACAACATGCTAATTCATGCTAGAATCATGCTAACAGCATGCTAATTCATGCAAGAATCAAGCTAATCCATGGTAGAATCATGCTAGTTATATGCTAATTCATGCTAGAATCATGCTAACAACATGCTAATTCATGCTATTAACAAGCTAAATCATACGGCAATCATGTTAGGAACATGCTAATTCATGCTAGAATCATGCTAATTCATACTAGAATAATGCTAACAACATGCTAATTCATGCTAGAAACATGCTAAATGATAGAATCATGCTAGTTATATGCTAATTCAACATGTTCATTCATGCTCATTCATGCTAATTCATGCTATACACATGCTAACAACATGCTAATTCATGCCAGAATCATGTTAACAACACGCTAACTAATGTCAGAATCATGTTAACATCATGCTAACTCATGCCAGAATCATGCTAACAACATGGTAATTCATGCTAGAATCATGCTAGATATGCGCTACTTCATGCTAGAATCATGCTAACAACATGCTAATTCATGCTATAAACATGCTAATTCATGCTATAAACATGCTAACAACATGCTAATTCGTGCCAGAATCATGCTAACAACATGCTTATTCATGCCAGAATCATGCTAACAACATGCTAATTCATGCCAGAATCATGCTAACAACATACTAATTCATAATAGAATCATAATAACATGCTTATTCATGCCAAAAACATGCTAACAACATGCTAATTCATGCCAGAATCATGCTAACAACATGTTAATTCATAATAGAATCATGCTAACAACATACTTATTCGTGCTAGAAACATGCTACCGACATGCCATGCTAATTCATGCTAGACTGGCTTGTTTTAGTCTACATTTGTTTTAGTAAACATTCTTTTAGCCATTAGTTTTTTTAAAGTAAATAAACTACTGCTAAACATGCTAACTCACTCACCTATAGAACATGCAAACTCCACACAGAAACACCAACTGATCCAGCCGATGCTCAAACCAGCGACCTGCTTGCTGCTTCCCTACTACATCAACTACATTGGCCGTAGTGTATGAATGAGTGTGTATGGGTGTTTCCCAGTACTGGGTTGCAGCTCGAAGAGCATCCGCTGTGTAAAACATACGCTGACTGATCCACACTGTAAAAAGTGACTTGTTACTTTAAAGGATCCGGGTTTACTCCCTTTTTTTGTGCTCCAGTTTGCCACAGGTGTGTGTGCCCTGTCCTGGATCAGGACAAACAGAGCTGTAACACCGTATGGGAATGGCAGGGATTCCTGGAAGTATGGCTAGGGAACTTGAAGCTGTGGAACGAGAGCTGGTCCGCTTCCATGCCTGCTCATGAATATAAATAGAGCCTGGAATGTCATAAATCAGAAATGCTGAGAGACTGATGTGGCCTGGACGCTGTTACTTTCCTAGCTGCTTCTTTACCGCATTTCTGCTTGATTTCGCCCTGAAAGATCAGGTAACCGGTGGTAGAAAGAGTACTGAGAAATCACACTCCAGTGAAAGTACCATTGTGTACGCAAACATGTAGTGCAAGTAGACAAAGCAGTGGCCTAGTAGGTAGTGCTGTCGCCTCACAGCAAGAAGGTCGCTGGGTCGAACCTCGGCTCAGTTGGCGTTTCTGTGTGGAGTTTGCATGTTCTCCCTGCGTTCGCGTGGGTTTCCTCCGGGTGCTCCGGTTTCCCCCACAGTCCAAACACATGCGGTACAGGTGAATTGGGTAGGCTAAATTGTCCGTAGTGTATGAGTGTGTGTGTGAATGTGTGTTTCCCAAAGATGGGTTGCATCTGGAAGGGCATCCGCTGCGGTAAAACTTGCTAGATAAGTTGGCGGTTCATTCTGCTGTGGCGACCCTGCATTAATAAAGGGACTAAGCTGACAAGAAAATGAATGAACGAATAGTTCAAGTAAAAGTATCTGAAATATTATTTATTCATTCATTTTTTTTTCGGCTTAGTTCCTTTATTTATCAGGGGCCGCCACAGCGGAATGAACCGCCAACTTATCCAGCATATGTTTTACACAGCGGATTCCCTTCCAGCTGCAACCCAGAACTGGGAAACACCCATTCACATATTGTAAAGCAATATGGTCTACAACAGGCAGACTGTGTGTGCACCTACTCATTGTCTTCTATGTGTTACTGTCAACATCGCCTGATGTATATCGTTTTGTTTTTTTGCGAGTATGTCAGGAGTCAGCCCCTGAGCTTTTCACTCATCATAGTACACGTGCTGCTGCTGATGTGACAAAAAAAGTGATTTGATTCAAACTCATACATTACGGACAATTTACCTTACCCAACTCCCCTATAGCGCATGTGTTTGGACTGTGGGGGACAACGGAGCACCCGGAGGAAACCCGCGCCAACACAGGCAGAACATGCAAACTCCACACAGAAACACCAACTCAATCAGTCCAGGCTCAAACCAGCGACCTTCTTGCTGTGAGGCGATCATGCTACCCACTGTGCCACTGTGACGCCCTGCTATTATTCATCCCTCAGAGATCCTGTAATATTCAGAAATCTAAATCAACTTGATCCTCATCCAGCACGCTTAGTTCAGGTTTGTTCATCTTGTTTGTCTTCTTTAATCGCTGAACTCATCCATTCTCCATTGTCCTCTGGCTTCATTCCTTCATCACTTAAAAACAGCTCTAACTCCCATACTTAAAAAAACAGGAGCCGATCCAGTGAGATTCTGACAACTTCTGTCCTGTTTTAAATTTATAGTTTATCTCTAATAAAAAAATAGAGGAGAGTGTAACAGCACAGATCTCTCACTGCCTTTCAGATAACAATATATATTAGAAACATTTCAGTCTGGCCTCCGTCCACTTCATAGCACAAAACCACACTTGTCCACATTACTAATGATCTGCTTACCGCAGTAGATTCAGGTCAGCTGACTATTCTCATTTGGCTTTAGTGCACTTAAAAACAAAACAAAACAAAACACAGACTGGCCTTCCTCAGAGTAATGGCCACTTGTCTTTTATATATAAGATCACATCTTTCTTATTGCAGTCAGTTTATAAGGCTTTGAAACGTCAGATCTAAGCCACTGGAGTTCCCCAAGGCTCGGTTTTGGGCCCTTTTGTATTTAGCATCTTCTGCATTATTGCCCTTGGACACGGTTTAGGCAACACAGGCTCATTCTAAAAACGTACCCCTATATACATTTCTGAAGATCCCGAGTTATGTAGCCAGGGTTACATATGGCTGCATTTTGTCCTTTTTGCGCTACCAGCTGACCGCTTACCTCCGTATGGACTGATTTCCCACTGTTACCAGTAGTTTGTCGCATACGTAGACGGACTTGAGGCGGAGAAAGGAGTTGACCACGATAAAAGGGTTCGAGTCTGGCAAGAAGATCGGTTCCAGAAAGCAGGTAAGACAAAAACAGAAGTCAAAAATGTAATAAAGAAGTAAATAACAGGGTGAGAATGTGGGAACATCTGAAAACGTGGCAAAAATCAGTCGAGGGCTTTTCTTTTTCTGGATTGCTTTTGAAAAGACTGTTGGTTGGGGTTAGGGAAGTGGGTGATTGGGTCAATCGGTGCTTTTGAAAACACTGGTGGTTCAACGGAATCTCGCAGCAATTCATAACTTTTTGCTTTAGTAGCTAATTCGTATGAATTTATACGATCTAATTTACTACGATTTGCCTATTACTAGGGCCAGACGGAATCTGCAGACGTTTTTTGCTATTTCTGTGGAGAATTTTGGTAAAAATCTGCGGATTTCTGCGGAATTATTTTGGGAGTATTGAACGGAGTATCATAACTAAAACCTTAATATATTAAATAAAAAGTAATAAATTACTTAATAAAAACTGAATAAATTCAGATTTACACATTTACTCAAGTAAATAAACAGAATTAATAATGGGCTAAAAATCTGCGGAATTCTGTGTAAAATCTGCGGAAAATCTGTGGAATTCTGCACCCACAGATTCCGTGTGGGCCTACTTATTACCCAAAGACGATTGTGTTTAGGGGCGGGGTTGGGGGCCATGCCTCCTTTTTTAAAATGTACATTTATTCATACAAATTAGCCACTAAATTGACAAAAACGTAAAATACTTGGGAGATCAGGCTGGTCGGTTGGGTGTAGGGAAGGAGGATGGTGGATCAATCGATCAGTCATTCAGTCGGCCTCTGGTGGATTCATGAAAACAAAAGCTGCAAAAAAAACATAGCTCCTGGGACGCATTTGGCGCTCTCCAGAAACGTATACAGGGGTACATTATCAGAATGAGCCTGGGTTGTATCTTGTGCTATTATTTTATATGGCTTTTATACTTTCTTTTGCTATTTTGTGGGGATTATTTGTTACAATAATCAAATATTAATAATAATAATCATTTCAGCCCCACCCATGCCCCATCTCGTCGCCTATTTTTGATGATCCGGGAGTGATGCATGATTGCCATGGTGTCATGCTGACAAAGTATTGACGGCTGGCTCCGCCCACTTCTAGATTAATTTGCACTCTTCAGCAAGGGCACAAATGCTACATTAACATTTTATAGTCTTTGATTTACACACAAACAAGTTTCAATTTAGTGTCACGGTGTCTTTAAAAGCGCACACGATTTGTCATTTTCCATAACCGAGCAGCTGTTTCATGCTAAAAACGATCCTCGTGTGTGTGTTTGTGTGTGTTAGGTGGAGTCGTGTCTCAGGAGGGAAGATCTGCATGATCTGGGTGTGTGTTGGGTCATTTCTCAGTGTGACCGCTGGGTTGATGGGACGTCACTTCACATCCACTCAGCCCATATGGTGCCTCCTTCACGTTTCTCATTCGACAGTGTTTTGCTTCTCACATTTTGCTCCCTTACACACCAAACTCATTACCCTTCATTCCTGTTTTTCAAGGGGTTTTCTCACCGACTCTTCCTGTGTTTCTCTGGTTTGTGAACTCTTTATGAATCCTGCTGTTGCTGGATCTTTGCTTTCTTGAGCATGTGTTTTACAGTAACACTATTTATACTAAAACTGTGTTTTTGGCAACGCGTTATTTTAAGTCACATTACCTATTATGTACGTACATCACAAAATCAGTACAACATATTGTGTTCATATTTATAAATGTACTTACAGAAATAATTACATGCAAATAATTTAAAAACATATGTGGAATACATGTATGTACATAATAAGTACATTGTACCAAATTATTATTTAAATGTACATACATAGTAATTAATGTTACTTAAAATAAAGTGTAAGTATGTTTTTGTATGAAAATCACAATATATTATTAAATCAAGTAATGCTTTGCACTTTAAACTTGGGTCACATTAATTATTATATACAAAGTATATTTAAATTAATTTACTTTTTAGTGGTTGTTTGGGAAACCCACCCCAAGTTCACTGTAAAAAATAAAATCTGTTATTTAACAGGTTCTGTATTTCATGCTTTTTTCATTTCTTTAAAGTTTTGAATTGCATTATCTCTACCGATAGCTGTTCATTCTGAAAACTCAGGCTCTTTCTGATATTGTACCCCTGTATACATTTCTGGAGAGCGCCAAATACATCCTAGGAGCTATGTTTTTTTGCAATTTTTGTTTTCGAGAATCCCCCAGAGGGCGCTGTGTACGCTTTTTCATATCTCCGATTTCTCTTACGAGAGCCATACAACCATTGGACTGACCGACCGATCCCTTACCAACCCCTTCCCTAAACCCAACCGACAGTGTTTTCAAAAGCAATCCAGAAAAAGAAAAGCCCTCACCTGATTTTTACCACATTTTCAGATTTGACCACATTTTCACCCTGTTATTTACTTATTTTATTTTCTGGCTTTTGTTTTTGTCTGCCCGCTTTCTGAAACCAATCTTCACCAGACTCAAACCTCGTTGTCATGGTCAATTCTGCTCTGTGTCTCAAGTCTGCCGACACTGGGGAAACGTGTAGCAGTAGGAATCTGTCCATATGGAGATAAACGGTCAGCTGCTAGCATGAAAAGGAACGGCCCCATAGCATTCGTTTAAAGACAAAATGCAGCCATGTGTAACTCTGGCTACATAATTCACAATCTCCAGAAATGTATATAGGGGTACATTTACAGAATGAGTCTATGTTGTAACTTTTAATGTTGAAATCGAACTCTGCAGTTACTTTTATTGCTATTTTAGTAGCTTGATACAATACATGGCATATGAAAGTCCTTAAAAATTATAAAAAAAACACCAGTCCAGTTAATATACATATTGCTTTAAACTATTAAAAAACTTTTCTACATTAAAAGTTAATGAAGGAGGTATGAAAATTCCATAACATTAACAAATTGACTTAGATTTAGTAACTGATTTAGATCCTGCATCTTTCTGATGATTAGAAGAGCTTGAATAAAAGAATAAGGATAAGAATAAAATAATAAAGAGTCAAAACAAATGGAAGTTTTGTATGTGTGTGTGTGTGTGTGTGTGTGTGTGTGTGTGTGTGTGTGTGTGTGTAAGATTTTTCTCAAATATTTCCCAAATGATGTTGAACAGATTCAGGAGTTGTTCACAGTGTTTCCTCTAATATTTGTTCTTCTGGAGAAAGTCTTATTTGTTTTATTTGGGCTAGAATAAAAGCAGTTTTAATTGTTTTAAACCATTTTCAGCTCAATATTATTCGCCTCCTTCAGCAATATTAGTGTTGGATTGTCTCCAGAACAAACCACTGTTATACAATGACTTGCCTAATTACCCTAACTTTACCCTAATTACCCTAGTGAAGCCTTTACATGTCACTTTAAGTCACACCAAATATCTAATATTCAAATATCTAATAGGCTATGTGCTGTCATAATGGCAAAGATAAAAGAAATCAGTTATTATAAATGAGTTATTAACACTATTATGATTAGAAATGTGCTGAAGAAAATCTCGTCGTTAAACAGTAATTGGGTAAAATTTACAGGGGGGCTCATAATTCTGACTTCAACTGTAAGTAAATACCTGAACGTTATTTTTTCTTAATGTACAGATGAATCATGCTCTTCACAACTCAATAAACGGTTGTGTGTTTATATGTGTGAAAATAGGTTATTGAGGTGTGGTTGGCTGCGTTTATATTAGACTGTGCCCTACAAAGGGCTCAGGTGACCTTATAATCCTACTACAGAGGTTTCACTGGGAGAAACGGAAATGTAACAATGCAACAATGAGATTGTTCGTGGCTTCCTCATACATGAAAGAGCCACGGTTATTCTCAGCCTTAAAAGACCCATTGCTTTCCTTATTTTAAGCCGTGTTTATTTATCGAAAGACTATTTGCAGTATTTTTGGAGTCCATGAAAGGTTGTGGGGACGATGCTGGTTTCGGTCCCACTGCGTTTGTTAGACAGCTGCCATTTTAGTTTTTTTGTGTTTTGCGTTTGTGTGTCTGGATGTGTGTGTTAAACACGTCCTGTAATAGTGGCGAGTTCTGGACTGAAAGAAACAGAGCTTCCTCTGATTACACCAACAACACTTTCATCTCTGCTAACCGGACAGAGGATTACAGGTGCGGACACGAACGCACAATAACACACACAAACACACACACACACACACACACACTGAAAGAAAATATTAACTGGATTTCCCATATTATTCACACCTCCTGTGAATATTTATTTCTTTTTCAAATATTTCCCAAATAGGAATTAGTAGAGTTTGTATTCACAAAAGTCTCACTAAAGTTAGTAGTAGAGTATTTGTAGAGTCAGTATTAGAGTATTTGTAGAGTCAGTAGTAGAGTATTTGTAGAGTCAGTAGTAGAGTATTTGTAGAGTCAGTAGTAGAGTATTTGTAGGGTCAATATTAGATTATGTGAATAGTCAGTAGTAGATTATTTGTAGAGTCAGTATTAGAGTATTTGTAGAGTCAGTAGTAGAGTATTTGTAGAGTCAGTAGTAGAGTATTTGTAGAGTCAATATTAGAGTATTTCAAGAGTCAGTAGTAGAGTATTTGTAGGGTCAATATTAGATTATGTGAATAGTCAGTAGTAGATTATTTGTAGAGTCAATATTAGAGTATTTGTAGAGTCAGTAGTAGAGTATTTGTAGAGTCAGTAGTAGAGTATTTGTAGAGTCAATATTAGAGTATTTGTAGAGTCAGTAGTAGAGTATTTGTAGAGTCAATATTAGAGTATTTGAAGTCAGTAGTAGAGTATTTGTAGAGTCAATATTAGAGTATGTGAAGAGTCAGTAGTAGAGTATTTGTAGGGTCAATATTAGAGTATGTGAAGAGTCAGTAGTAGAGTATTTGTAGAGTCAATATTAGAGTATTTGTAGAGTCAGTAGTAGAGTATTTGTAGAGTCAATATTAGAGTATTTGTAGAGTCAATATTAGAGTATTTGTAGAGTCAATATTAGAGTATTTGTAGAGTCAATATTAGAGTATTTGTAGAGTCAATATTAGAGTATTTGTAGAGTCAATATTAGAGTATTTGTAGAGTCAATATTAGAGTATTTGTAGAGTCAATATTAGAGTATTTGAAGAGTCAGTAGTAAAGTATTTGTAGAGTCAGTTGTAGAGTATTTGAAGAGTCAGTAGTACAGTATTTGTAGTCAGTAGTAGAGTATTTGTAGAGTCAGTAGTAGAGTATTTGTAGAGTCAGTAGTAGAGTATTTGTAGAGTCAGTAGAAGAGTATTTGTAGAGTCAGTAGTAGAGTATTTGTAGAGTCAGTAGTAGAGTATTTGTAGAGTCAGTAGTAGAGTATTTGTAGTCAGTAGTAGAGTATTTGTAGAGTCAGTTGTAGAGTATTTGTAGAGTCAGTAGTAGAGTATTTGTAGAGTCAGTAGTAGAGTATTTGTAGAGTCAGTAGTAGAGTATTTGTAGAGTCAGTAGTAGAGTATTTGTAGAGTCAGTGGTCAGTAGAGTATTTGTAGAGTCAGTAGTAGAGTATTTGTAGAGTCAGTGGTCAGTAGAGTATTTGTAGAGTTAGTAGAGTGGTGGAGCACAGAAGTGTCAGAGAGAGGTAAAGAATGAAACTAAACGCTCCGTCTAAAACGCTCCTTTCAACATCTGGATATTAGAAGGTCTCCTGTAAGGAGGAATGTAGTCCAACATTTCACTTTTGTCTTCTCGCCATGTCGTCTTGGCTTCAGACCTCCAGAACTGACAGGGTTTGGCCTCTTTCCCAGAGAACGAGAGACGAAGAGAAAGAAAGAAAGAGATCTGCCAGAACTTGACCTCTGCAGCCTCCCCGTCTCTTAAGCCTTCATTGCCTTTTTTTTTTGCTGCTGCCACAGAAATGGTTACATAATTGTAAAGAACCAGAGCAATTTGTTTGTTTTAGCTTCTCAAAAGCTTCCCACTTCTCTCAGCTGCTTTCAATTGCATGATGTGTTTCCCTGCGGACAGGGTTTCTGTGAAGCCGGCGCTCCATACACAAACCAATGGAGATTTTAATAAAGAAATTCCACATAAGTCAGGCTTTATTCAGCATTATTCAAACCATTCTGTGGAGCCAAGTCGGATAATCCCGGAGAAAAAAAGGATTAAAAGAGTCCTCAAAAATCCAGATGTTGTAAGTCAAACTAGCCAGCTCTTATCTCTGAAATATCTCTCGATTTATATAAATAACAGAGGTTTAAATAGTATAATAAACTTTCATTTATTAAAACGCAGAGTGAACATTTAGAAGGTAAGTGTTCAGAGTATTTGTAGAGCTAGTGTTAATTTTTAGAAGTGCTCACTACAGGGAAACAAGACTCAGCATTAATGTGTGTGTGAGTGTAGTGTGAATATTCATTTTCTTTTCAGCTTAGCCCCTTTATTAATCTGGGGTCGCCACAGCGGAGTTAACCGTCAACTTATTTAGCATATGGTTTATGCAGTGGATGCCCTTCCAGCTGCAACCAATCTCTGGGAAACATCCATGCACACTCATACACTACGGACAACTTAGCCTACCCAATTCACCTGTACCCCATGTCTTTGGACCTTGGGGGAAACCGGAGGAACCCAACGGGAATGCCAACATGGGGAGAACATGCAAACATGCACACAGAAACACCAACTGACCCAGCCGAGGCTCGAACCAGCGACCTTCTTGCTGTGAGGTGACAGCACTACCTACTGCGCCACAGCATTGCCGTTTGTGTATAGTCAGTAATCAGTAAAGATCAGCTTTACCTGTGTGTGTGTGTGTAATCAGCAGGTGAACTGAAACAGGTGTGTGACTGCAGTGCATGGTGGGATTTGTAGTTCAGTAGAATGTAGAGTTGGTTTACCGTAGAGTATTTGTTAAATTAACTTTCACTTCAAGTATGATTAAGGATTGTGTTGAAATGCTGAACTTGCAGATCGTCCAGGTTTCCATTTAAACCATCATTTTGCTCGTGGCTTGAATGTAAATGTGAGATTAAAATGACACGGTGCTAAAGCTAAACCACCAAACTTCAGCTCAGCCCACCCGCAGTGCAGTTTCACCAGCGTTTCTCTCGGTGATCGCTCATTTACGCAGGGATATTGATGAGTTTCACCAGTGCAGTGATAGCGATATTGATGTTCTGGCTGATGTGGAAACACCACGGGCGCCTCTTGAAGACGTGAGCGAGAGCTGGCCGAGATCCAGACGGAGCACAATGGAGGAATGATCACTGACAGAAGAGCTGCAGCGGGGCTTACTGCTGTCAGCAGACCTTCAGCTCTGTCAACACACTCACACACTCTACACACACACACACACACACACACACACTGATACAACAGCTGCAGATCAACACAACACACACTTTGGAAGAAAGATCATAATGCAATTCAAAACATAAATAAAAAGAGGGAAATGCCAATTCACGGATATTTCTTCGTTCATTTTCCCCTGGCATAGGCCGTTTATTCATCATGGGTCGCCACAGAGAAATGAACCACCAACTATTCCAGCATATGTTTTACACAGTGGACACCCTTCCAGTCACAACGCAGTACTGTAAAACACCTTAACTCTTATGGCTGTGCTCAAATCAGACGCGCAAATGAATTGTGCTATTAGCGCATAAATAGATGTACATTTTGAGTTTACTCGCTTCATTCACTCGTCAATACATTCACTTCACAATAGATACAAATCAAGTGTATTTGTGTTATTCTAGCCAAAATAAAACAAATCAGACTTCCTCCAGAAGAACAAATATTATCAAACTGTGAAAATGTCTTGAATCTGTTCAACATCATTTGGGAAATATTTACAAAAATTAAAAGGGGGCGCGAATAATTCTGACTTCAACTATATATATATATATATATATATATATATATATATATATATATATATATATAAATAATAACGTTTAAATGAGCAATTCATATAAATATTTTAGAGAAAATGTCAGACAGGTGGGTCTTCAAAAATTGATCGGAGAAAGAAGTGGGCCCCGAAAAGATTGAGAACCCCTGAATTAAATTAGAGCCCATAATTTGACATGTTTCACTTGTCTAGAAAATGCTTCTTGATTGAAGAATTTTTACATATTCAGACTAGAAACAAGACAAGCCAGTCAGAAAAGCAATGTTTGAGGTGCAGACTCTACATCTAATGAAAACATGTTTAACCTTATTTTAAGTCAAAGCCAATAGACACTAAGGGCTCTATTTTGACGGTCCATGCACAGAGAGCAAAGCGCAGGGCGCAAACGCTTTCAGGGCGTGTCAGAATGCATTTTTGCTAATTTAAGGATGGGAAAATCCGCTTTGTGCTGTGGTGCATGAGCTAAAAGGGTTGAGTTTATTTTCTTAATGAGTTATTGGTGTGTTTTGAGAATAAACCAATCAGAGTCTCATCTCCCATTCCCTTTAAGAGCAGCTGCGTCACGCCAAGAGCGCATTCGTTATTTACAGGACGTGAAGTAAGTGTAAGTGGAAAAACTGAGCATTTCACAAGCAAACAGTTCACAGTTTATTAACAGAAAACTGTTAAACAGAGCATCTACAGCGTGAGAATGAGAGATAATGGATCACTTTCGCTCTTGGATAGGGAAACCTTTACACACAGACATCAATTAGTCTATAAATAATTAATTTTGTTTGTTAAGCGCAAATATTCGTTTCAAAACTATTTCTAAATTCAGTTCTAATTTCCAGCAAATTAATAAATGAACAATAATAATGAAGTGTGCTCAAAAACTTGAGTTATATCCTAAAACACATGCTGTGCCCCATATGGTCTAAAACCTGACAGGTGGACAAATCTAAGCTTGTTTTTAATAAAACAAATATAAATATGGATATAATAAATAATACTGCTAATAATAATAATAACATTATACAAAAGCAAATTGTTATGAATGAACTGAAAAAGCCTCCCGAGATGAAGAAGACATAAAGCAGTGGTTTTTCATATTTATGTAGGCTAGAAAATAATATGTTTTGTAATATTTTAATCCTTTATATTTATATTCTGTATCTATTCTTATTATATCCTATATATATCCTTAATATTTAATTGTTTTCATATGTAAAGATATTTGCCTATTGCTCTCTTGTGTGTATTAAGCAGTGTGTAAGCGAGGCGCAACTCTGCGCTGGAGTTTAGACCGGGTTAGTTTTGGTCTAATGAAAAATCTATTATAGTTTCTCAAAATAGCAACGCGCCAGCGGTCCGCCTCAGAACGCTTCCTTTTTAGACCAGAACGCCTATGAGCGCACATATGAGCGCTAATGCATTTGCTATTTAAACAGCGTAGCGCAACGCCTCAAAACCACTCTTGCGCCAAGCTGAAACTACCAAAAGACTATTGCGCCACGCCCTGCGCCCCACTGCGCCGGGTGTATGATAGGGCCCTAAATGCTCATTTTGAAGGTGAAATCTGAAATTACCCATTGTGTTTCCTCTTGTCCTCATCATTACAATCATCACGATTATTTTAATCTCGTCCTTCATGAGGGTTTGTGCTGTGGAGATGCTGATGTCTGTCGGGCTCTCGCTGGATTATCAGAGGATATAAATCTGTTATCAAAACACAGCGTAGATTAAGATGTCAAAATATGAGCGAAGACGATCTCGCGAAAAGGCGCAGCGCCGCCAAGAACGTGCAGAGAGTGATCAAGACAAAAGAGTGTGACAGAAAGAGTCGAGCAGCGAACGGCCAACAAAAACAGCTGACTTGTTGACAGTGACCTGTATCTGTTTCTGCCGCTGCATAAATCAGATGTCAAACTCGGGCTAAACGCTACACTCCATGCTCTTTTTTTTACGATGAGGGCGACCTGAGGAGTTCTGGGGAAGAATGACAGGCATGCGCTTCGCCCCCCAGGCTTTATTTGTTGTCTTTTATTCCCGGGGTACGCATTAAAGACAGGAAAATGAATATGAGATCGTTTTACATCTCGGGCGTTTCGGTGGCTGGAGCCCCGGCCGTGTGCATATTTCATCTGCTCCTCGGAGGGTGCTGCAGGCCGAGGCTCAGCTGGATCCCGCTTCGGTTTGGAGGTGTTCAAAGTGTTGTAGAGACACTAATCATCAGGGCGAGACGCCGAGACATCCATACTGCGCTTTCATCCTCTTCAGCTGCTGCGTTTCTGATGGCCTCTGTTAACATACAGTACGCCACTGCGTCATGTCGTCTGCAGATTCAAGTCACGGGTGTAGATTTGCTTTTGATATTGATGAGGACCTCGCTTACATCATCAATGTCTGACAAAAGGTCATTTTTGATAGCCCCTTTGTATACCCCCCCCCCCCACACACTTCTGTTTAAACTAAGAGCAGATTGTTTTCAGCACATCTCTAATCACAATAGTGTTAATAACTCATTTATAATAACCGATTTCTATTATCTTCACCATGATGCCAGCACATAATATTAGACTAGATATTCTTCAAGACACTAGTGTTCAGCTTACAGTGACATGTAAAGGCTTCACTAGGGTAATTAGGGTAAAGTTAGGGTAATTAGGCAAGTCATTGTATAACAGTGGTTTGTTCTGGAGACAATCCAACACTAATATTGCTGAAGGGGCCAATAATATTGAGCTGAACATGGCTTTAAAACAATTAAAATGTGCTTTTATTCTAGCCGAAATAAAACAAATCAGACTTTCTTCAGAAGAACAAACATTAGAGGAAATACTGTGAACAATTCCTGAATCTGTTCAACATCATTTGGGAAATATTTGAAGAAGAAAAGAAAAGCACACGTGGGTCAATTATTTTGACATACACTGTTCTACAAATGCTGGGTTGTTGTGGCACAATGTTGGGTCAAATACAAACAAACTCAACTATTGGGTAAAAAAAGTGTAATTTAAATGTCATCAAAAAAATAACAACCCATAGATGTGTTTGTCTATATATGACCCAATGCTGGGTTATGACAACCCAGCACAGCCCAGACTTACTTATGATGAAATATAAAATAACTTCCTGGAGCAATTAGAAGGAATTTCTGTACACTCCAAACAAAATAAATAAATAAATAAATAAATAAATAAGGGGCGAAGCAGTGGCGCAGTAGGTAGTGCTGTCGCCTCACAGCAAGAAGGTCGCTGGGTCGAGCCTCTGCTCAGTTGGTGTTTCTGTGTGGAGTTTGCATGTTCTCCCTGCGTTCATGTGGGTTTCCTTCGGGTGCTCCAGTTTTAACCACAGTCCAAACACATGCGGTACAGGTGAATTGGGTAGGCTAAATTATTTGTAGTGTATGAGTGTGTGTGTGGATGTTTTCCAGAGATGGGTTGCGGCTTGAAGGGCATCCGCTGCGTAAAAACTTGCTGGATAAGTTGGTGGTTCATTCCGCTGTGGTGACCCCGGATTAATAAAGGGACTAATCTGACAAGAAAATGAATGAATGAATAAATAAATAAATAAATAAAAAACAAAGATCTGGGTTGTTATTGCACAATGTTGTGCCTATTTTTTAAGGACAACCCCAACCTCTCTGGTTAACAAAAGAGGGATTTTTTTATAGACATAAACTGTCAATGGTATATTTTAAAGACAAACCCAACCATTGGGTTAACAAAGTATAATTGAAATGTTACTGAAAAAAATAACACATTGTTGGGTTTGTCCATATTTGACTCCATTTTGGGTTATGACAACCCAGCATTTTTTGTAGTGAAAAAATAAATAAATAAAATAAATAATAATAATATCAATAATAATAATAATAATATTATTACATACACTGGCTTCCCATTACACTGAAAAAGTAGCCTAATATTAAATTTTTTTCTAAATTATAACACTCTTCTAAAAAAATGTTGGCTAGTAACTCAATGTTGGATCAGATATGGACAAACCCAACTGTTGGGTTAAAAAAAGTGTCATTACAGGCTGCATTTGTCCATATTTGAGCATTTTAGCATGTAAAAGTGCCTAGTGCAGGTCTAAAAACCTATAATTTACACAATAACTACTGTTCTGATAAATGCTGGGCTGCTGAAGCACAATGTTGGGTCAAATATGGACAAACCCAACCTTTCTGATTAACAAAAGAGAGAATTTCTTTATAGACACAAACCGTCAATGGCATACTATATGGGCAAACCCAACCATCGGGTTAACAAAGTATAATTGAAATGTTGATGAAAAATTAACCCATTGTGTTTGTCCATATTTGACCCTATTTTGGGTTATGACCAGCCAGCATTCTTTTGGAGTGTAAAAAAAAACACATAAACTGGCTTCCCATTACACTGAATAAGTAGCATGATATTACATTTTTCTGCATTATTACACTATTTAAAAACAATGCTGGGTTGTTGTAACTCAATGTTGGGTCAAATATGGACAAACCCATCCTATAAGATGTGTATTTTAAACAGAAGATGTGAAGTAAACGTGATCCATTTTATTATTCAACTTCATGGCAACATTTTAGTTGTATGTGTGGGTTGTTACGTGCTATATATACAGTTGAAGTCAGAATTATTAGCCCCCCTGAATTATTGGCACCCCTGTTTATTTTTTTCCCCAATTTCTGTTCTGTTCTGGGAAGATTGTTTCAGCACATTTCTAAGCATAATAGTTTTAAAAACTTATTTCTAATAACTGATTTATTTTATCTTTTCCATGATGACAGTAAATAATATTAGACTAGATATTTTTCAAGACACTTCTATACAGCTTAAAGTGACATGTAAAGGATTAACTAGGTTAATAAGGTGAACTAGGCAGGTTAGAGTAATTAGGCAAGTTATTGTATAATGATGGTTTGTTCTGTAGATTATCGAAAAAAAAAATTAGCTTAGAGGGGCTAATTTTTTTTAATTTATTTTTTTAATTTATTTTATTTATATTTATTTTTTTTTTTATTTAATAACTGCTTTTATTCTAGCCAAAATAAAACAAATAAGACTTTCTCCAGAAGAAAAAATATTATCAGCCATACTGTGAACATTTCCTTGCTCTGTTAAAAATCTTTTGGGAAATATTTAAAAAAGAAAATAAAAATCAAAAGGGGGCGAATAATTCTGACTTCAACTGTATATGTGCTAATACACAGTTAATATCTTATTAATAGGTAGGTAATAACGCACTGGTTAATAGTGAGAACTGATAGTTAAACTGAAGTGTTGCCATGTTTCTGAGATTCAAACAGAACATGCGAGACTCTGACCTTCAGTCTATAAATCTGTCTGCAGTCCCGCATCACATTCTGTAAGAGTCAATGCTGTCTTCATGAGTGTGTGTGTGTGTGTGCGTGCAGATAAACACACTCTTCACACTTCAGACGTCTCCTAACACCCCATTACCGCCCATATTTCTGTCTCCCGCTCACTGTATGGAGGAAATTCAGCAATCCGTCAGCGGACGCGCATCTCCTGCAGCCACACATCACAGATAGCGGGAATTTATGCGTCTGTGGGGTCAAAGGTCAAGAGGTGTTCCTGCAGTGGTCGACGCTGAGGCCTGTTTACCGCAGAGATGCACTGAATAATTCACGCCAGATTTATGACGGATTATGGAATAACTTCCTGGAGCCATTAGAAGGAATTTCTGTACGCTCTAAACAAATGCTGGGTTGTTGTAGTACAATGTTGGGTCAAATATAGACAAACCCAACTGTTGGGTTAAAAAGTGTCTTTCATGTGTAATTAGATTAAAGAAATGTACAGAAATTGGTGGAAAAAAAATAACCCATCATTGGGTTTGTTCATTTTTGACCCAATTTTGGGTGATGACAACCCAACATTAGGTTTTTAGAGAGTAAAAAATAAAGATAATATTGCATAAACTGACTCTCCATCACACTGAATAAGGGGAGTAATGTTACTCTTTTCCTGTTCTGCAAATGCTGGGTTGTTGTGGCACAATGTTGGGTAATACAAATACAAACAAACTCAACTATTGGGTAAAAAAGGTGTAATTTAAATGCCATTAAAAAAAATAACGACCCATTGTTGTGTTCGTCTATATATGACCCAATGCTGGGTTATGACAACCCAGACAAAGATAGAAACTTCCTGAAGCGATTAGACAGAATTTCTGTACACTCCAAACAAACAAAAAAATCTGTTGTTGATCCACAATGTTGGGTCAAATACAGACAAAGGATCCAAAGAAAATTGGATTTGACATTGACATTACAGATTTTTTGAGAGCTAAAGTGGCAGTGTGCCGATTTTCTTTGGATCTTTTGCTACTAATGTTTGTTTTTTGATCGAGCATTTGCCTTCAAGATTTTCTAGATGTGCGCACATTTCTGTTTTTTTGCATCAAATATAGACAAAACCAAATGGTTAAAAAGTGTCATTAAAGATTTTTGAGTTTGACCCATTTCTGTGTTTGTCCATGTCTGAGCATTATTTAGCATGTAAAAGCGCCTAGTGCAGGTCTAAAAACCTATAATTTACATAATAATTTCTGTTCTGACAAATGCTGGGCTGCTGTAGCACAATGTTGGGTCAAATATGGACAAACCCAACCTTTTTGAGTAACAAAAAAAATTAAAAATTTTTTATATACATAAACTGTTAAACTGGCAAACCCAACAATTGGGTTAACAAAGTATAATTGAAATGTTATTAAAAAATAAACCCATCATTGGGTTTGTCCATATTTGACCCAATTTTGGGTTATGACAACCCAGCATTTTTATGGAATGTATAAAAAACCTCAGGCGAAGCAGTGGCGCAGTAGGTAGTGCTGTCGCCTCACAGCAAGGAATAGCAGGAATTTTTGCACACTCCAAACAAAATAAATAAATAAATAAATAAATAAATGAATAAATAAATAAATGAATGAATGAATGAATGAATGAATGAATAAATAAATAAGGGGCGAGGCAGTGGCGCAGTAGGTAGTGCTGTCGCCTTACAGCAAGAAGGTCACTGGGTCAGTGGTTTGAGCCTCGGCTCAGTTGGCGTTTCTGTGTGGAGTTTGCATGTTCTCCCTGCGTTCGTGTGGGTTTCCTCCGGGTGCTCCGGTTTCCCCCACAGTCCAAACACATGCGGTACAGGTGAACTGGGTAGGCTAAATTGTCCGTAGTGTATGAGTGTGTGTGAATGTGTGTGTGGATGTTTCCCAGAGATGGGTTGCAGCTGGAAGAGCATCCGCTGCGTAAAAACTTGCTGCATAAGTTGTTGGTTCATTCCGCTGTGGTGAGCCCGGATTAATAAAGGGACTAAGCCGACAAGAAAATGAATGAATGAATGATTGAATAAAAACCCCCAAAACAAAACAACATTACATAAGCTGGCTTCTCATTATACTGAATAATTAGCATAATATTACATTTTTTTATAAATTATTACACCGTTCTTAACAATGTTGGGTTGTTGTAACTTAATGTTGGGTCAAATACGGACAAACCAAACCTTTGGGTTAAAATGTGTAATTTAAAGAAGAAAAACGGATTCCAGAAGTAAAAACTCGACCCATTTTATTAATAAACTTCAATAATTTATTAATTCATCTTATGGCAACACCTTAGTTTAACATTCTCACTACTAACTAGTGTCTGTTACCTGCTTGTTAATAAGACATCGGCTGTTTATAGCACTGAGTATTCAGCATGATCTTATACTACATCCCAACACCTAAACCCAACTATTACCTTAATAACTGATAATAAGCAGCATATTAAGAGATTATTGAGTTAATAGTGGCGGTTCATTCCGCTGTGGCGACCTCAGATTAAAAAGCTGAAAAGAAAATGAATGATTAAGCAAATAGTCACAGTTAATGGTTTATTAATCGCAAGAATTGCCCTTAAAATAAAGTGTGACAAAAACAAAACAAAACAGTGACAGCCATATTTAACAATAAATCCGAGCTGCCATTAACTCACACTGAAAACTCTGGAGTTAGTTTGAGTAAACACAAGAGAAAGAGAGAGATTTTCCCAGCTCTCATGAATGCAGATGACCCTGGCGATATCGAATATTAAAGCTTTAATTCCTCTGCAGCCTGCCGACTGATGCTCAGCTCAGATAAAGCTGCGAGCGGAGATTAGGTTTCATTTTCTGTGTTGGCTAAATGCTTGGCTGAGAGCTTCTGTCTCGAGATCTGGCCCGACGAGACGAGCTGAGGAACACACGGTTAACATTTGCGCACAGCAATGACCACGTCATAGCCCGGATTTAAATCGGTGTACTATATCAGTTCATTTATAAATGTTACTATTAAAGTAGTGTTTGAATACAGGTCAGAAATCAAACTACTTTCTTTCATCATTAACAGATGATCAACGTTATCTGTTTAATAACCATCACAGGCTCTGAACGGGTGGAGAATAATATTTATCAAGCAAGACACAAGCAAAACACATCCCTTCAGTGCACTCAGTAGTGCTCCACTCACTTTCATTCACTGCTTTAAGTGGAATATATTAGTATGTAGGGTATAGTGAGTGAAGGGTAGAGGGGGGATTTCAGATACAGCCTAAAAACTGTTATAGAAGTGTTGTATATCAACATTTAATAATAATTAATATAGTTCTTGTGTTACCATAGCAACTACAGAATACAGATCAATTAATATAATTCTTAACAGGGCGGGGCTATCAATCCTTTAGGGGAGACTATCCGTCATTCAGGGCGGAGCTATCAATAATTTAGGGCAGGCATATCAGTCATTTAGGGTGGAGTAATCAATTCTTTAGGGCAGGATTATCAGTCAATTAGGGCGGGGCTAGCAATTATTTAGGGTGTGGCTTTAAGTTATTTAGGGTGGAGCTATCATTCCTTTAGGGCATGGCTATGAGTTCTTTAAGGTGGAGATAACACTCAGTTAGGGCATGGCTACCAATCCTTCAAGTCACCTAGGCCGGGGATACCTTTACGTGAGGCTATCCGTCATTCAGGGTGGAGATAACAATCCTTTAGGGTGTGATTGTCAGCCATTTAGGGTGGAGCTATGAATCTTCTAAGGCGGGATACTCAATCCTTTAGGGACGGAGCTGTCATTCTTTTAGGGTGAAGCAATTGATCCTTTAGGGCGGGATTATCAGTCAATTAGGGCGGGGCTAGCAATCATTTAGGGGAGACTATCCTTCATTCAGAGTGGAGCTATTAGTCACTTAGGGCGGGGCAATCATTCCTTTAGGGCATGGCTATAAATTCTTTAGGGCGAAGCTATCAGTCATTTAGGACGGGGAGATCAATTCCTTAATTAATTATTTTAAATAATGGACAAAATAACAAAAGGACAAAATAATGCACAAGTTGTTGTGTTACCATAGTAACTATAGAATTGCCACAACTGATCAATTATGTAGTTGTTGTGTTGCCATAGCAACTGTAGAATGACCTCAACAGATTCAAGTGCTTTGCTGCCGTGTGCTTCATGAACACTATATTTACTGAAGTCTTTTTCATGGGTAATTAACAAACGTTCATTAAATTTCTGAGTTTTCAAAGAGGTCAAAAACTTAAACATCCCCCTGCCAGTCAATGTCATTAAAGCACGAGAACAAAAGTCACACACACACACGCACACACACACACACACACACACACACACACACACACACACACACACACACACACACACACACACACACACACACACACACACACACACCACAGAAAGGTGTCATGTGACTCCTGCTTGATTGGCGGCTCCAGGTGGCGGGAATCTCCTTCAGCTGGTCAATGACTACTTCCTGTTGACAGCTGAAGCTCCTCTCCTACTGACGGCTTCATCCAGATCAATGGCCTGCTTTACGTCACAGCCACGCTTTGCAAATTGCCCTTGTTGTTAAAAGGCGAAGGAGGGCCGTTCTAGTGGCCATTTGACTAGATAACAGCTACCGTGACCTCAGAACGGTTCCTCTAGTGTTCAGGACAGCGCCAGCTCTTCCTAATATTTGCTTATGTGCGACACGCTGTCCTGTCTCACGTCAGAATATTGTACAGAAAAGATCACGGTGTGTGTTATCTGTCCCGAGGCAGAGCAGATCCTGCAGCAGCTCACTCATCCCTCATCATAAACACACACACACACACACACTCCTCTACCTGTGAAATATTAGCGGCCCGCTGACACCGAGCTCTAATGGATCACCTCACACTCCAACACACACCACTTTATTTATGGCTTTTGTCTGTCAGTCACTCTCTCTCTCCACACCTCCGGGGGAGACAGTTGGACGACCCCTGGGCTGTCAGCAGATACACACACACACACACACACACACACACACACACACACACACACACACACACACACACACACGCACACACACACACACACACACACACACACACACGCACACACACACACACACACACACACACACACACACACACTGGGTTGAACTGTGGGGAAATTTGAAACCGTTTATTAGAAACACTTTGCACCCTTCAAGAACACTGGAGCCATCATAAATAATGACACCAGCCGAGCTACAGACGTGTGTGTGTGTGTGTGTGTGTGTGTGTGTGTGTGTGTGTGACAGATATGGCCAGCATGATTTGAGAAGTGTTAGAGATTTTGATGTCAAGAGAGATTTTTTTCCATTGCTTAAGAAGACTCAAACACTGAGATTATCATAAGAGTTCATTGAGGACAACTAAATTAGCCACATTTAGGAGTTTTAATAAAGTCTTAATGACTCGTTTCTCATGTTATTTTGTCCTTGACATGATGAGACTACATAATGTCTCACTAGTTAATCTGCAAAACACTCGTATTCAGTTTAAAGTCGAACTGAAAACAAAATGTAATCGAATGTAACCCTCAGATCTACTATACTTCACTTTTGGTCACATGGAATGCCTTTAAGGCGGAGCTATCAGTTATCTAGGGCAGGGCTATCAATCCTTTATGGCGGGACTATCAGTAATTTAGGGCGGAGCTATCAATAATTTACGGCAGGACAATCAGTCATTTAGGGCGGAGCTATCAATCATTTAGGGTGGGACAATCTGTCATTTAAGGCGGAGCTAATAATCCTTTAGGGCGGGACTATCAGTTATTTAAGGCGGAGCTATCAATCCTTTAGGGCGGGACTATCAGTTATTTAAGGCGGAGCTATCAATCCTTTAGGGCGGGACTATCAGTTATTTAAGGCGGAGCTATCAATCCTTTAGGGCAAGACTATCAGTTATTTAGGGTGGAGCCATCAATTATTTAGGGCGGGGAAATCTGTAATATAAAGTGGAGCTATCAATCTTTCAGGGCAGGACTATCAGTTATTTAGGATGGAGCTATCAATACTTTATGGTTGGATTATCAATGCTTTCGGCTATCCAACATTTAGGGTGGAGCAATCAATCCTTTAGGGCAGGACTATCAGTTATTTAGGGCGGAGCTATTAATTATTTAGGGTGGGGCAATCTGTCATCTAAGGCGGAGCTATCAATCCTTTAGGGCAGGACTATCAGTTGTTTAGGGCGGAGCTATCAATACTTTAAGGCTGGGCAATCAGTCATTTAAGGCAGAGCTATCAATCCTTTAGGGCAAAGCCATTAGTTATTTAGGGTGGGGCAATCTTTCATTTAAGCGGAGCTATCAATCTATAGGGCAGAACTATCAGTTATTTAAGGCGGAGCTATCAATCCTTTAGGGCAGGACTATTGAACATTTAGAGCAGGACTATCAGTTATTTAAGATGGTGCTATCAAACATTTAGGGCGGGGTAATCTGTCATTTAAGGCGGAGCCATCAATCCTTTAGGGCAGGACTATCAATCCTTTAGGGCAACGCTATCAATCATTTAGTGTGAGGTTATCCATCTTTTAGGGCAGAGCTATCAATCCTTTAGGGCAGGGCTATCAGTTATTTATGGTGGAGCTATCAAACATTTAGGGTGGGGCAATCTGTCATTTAAGGCGGAGCAATCAATCCTTTATGGCAGGACTATCAGTCATTTAGGGCGGAGCTATCAATCCTTTAGGGCAACGTTATCAATCATTTAGTGTGAGGTTATCCGTCTTTTAGGGCAGAGTTATAAATCCTTTAGGGCAGGAGTATCAGTTTTTTAGGGCGGAGCTATCAATTATTTAGGGCGGGGCAATCTGTCATTTAAGGCGAAGCTATTAATCCTTTAGGGCAGGACTATCAGTTATATAGGGTGGAGAAATCAATCCTTAGGGTGGTGCTATCAGTCATTTTGGGCGAACCTGTAAATCTTTAGGATGGGATGATGAGTCATTTAGGGCGGGGCTAGCAATCATTTAGGGCGAAGGAATCAAAGTTCTTTAAGGTGGAGCTATCAGTTAGTTAGGGCATGACTGTCAATCCTTTAGGGCGTGGATATAAATTCTTTAGGGAGTCACGAAGGCTGGGGAAATCAATTCTTTAATAAATTCTTTTAAATAATGGACAAAATAATGCAGCGCCCTACATTTTTACTAATTTTAGAATTGTTTCAATGTACGTCACATTAAGGATCATCGTAACTTCTGTTGCATGCCAACTTCAAAGAGAAATTTAAAGGCTTAACTAAGTTAACAAGGCCAATCATTGAACAACAGAGGTTTATTCTGTAGCCAAAAAATCCTCAAGAGGGCAAAGGTTCGCCAAACTCCCTGTAGGAGACACACACTTTTGCTCTCCTTATGCACCAGACACCAGCTTATAAGCAGCCCATTCTTCTGAGAACACAAACAAACAAATAAATCGGTCCCACTTTATATTAAGTGTCCTTAACTACTATGTACCTACATCAGAAAATAAATACAATGTACTTACTGTGTTCATGAAGTATTTGAGAACACTTGTGGTGCTCTTCAGTTGGGATAGAGGTTGGGTTAGGGACAAGTTTGGTGATGTGGGTAGGTTTAAGGGTGGGTTAGGGTGTAGGGAATGATCAGCAGTGTATTTACAAATGTAATTACAAAGGTTAATCACAGATGTAATTACATACATGTATTTAATCAAGCATAAGTACACAGTAAACACATGTATTCACACAATAAGCACATTGTAACAAACTATTAGTTCCTGTGTAAGTACATATTAGTTAAGGCCACTTAATATAAAGTGGGACCAATAAATCAAACCGTGGACTTGTCATGCTGTAAGATTTAGAAAGCTCAACTCTCTGATGACTCGAAGTGCTCATTTTGTGCTGAGTGTGTAATGAGTAAATGTAATGTAAATGTAAATCTATGGTCAACGTTACACAACCATGCTGACTTTGTGGCTACCGTAGTTGCTCTTGTTAACCACAAACTCCAGCCGTATGTCAGGGAATTGTGAGTTAATATATTTTTAAGCTTATCATGACAGGACACATCGTTCGGGGAATCCCCTTTCATAACAT
>NC_133177.1:657500-705000 GCF_049306965.1 Danio rerio
CCTCATCAGTGTGCAGTGTTTCAGCAGTGTTCGCTCAATGGGCAACACTCGACTCTCACTACAGTACATTTAGGGTGTGTTTTAGTACCTGCAGAAGCAAAATAGTGTTTAGCAACACAGTATTCATCATCTTTAACTAGTTAAAAGAAATGGCATTATTTATTAAGCTCCATGTTGTTCATATTTAATGTATTGACCTGAAAAAATATCTGTAATTAAGTTTCTGGATTTAGTAATTCACAAATGGTTATTTGCGGTGGTGAATTGCATTATAGGATGTAAGTAGGTGTCAGTAATGTAATCTAGTTAGGTGGTAATGTAATCAGACTACTTTTGGATTACATTTAGATTACTTTTGTGCTCGATGTTATTTGAGGTCACATACTATGAAGCAGGATAATCTTTTGACAGGTAGAAATATCTTAAACATATCTTCATTTTGATCTTCACCGAGAGCCTCAACAGTGTGTTTTTATATTGCAATGATGGACAGTTTATACTTCACTAATATACCACACTTTTGCTGTAGTGTTTGCTGAGGCAAGTCATTGTATAACAGTGGTTTGTTCTGTAGACAATAAAATAAATATATAAATTAATGAATAAAGGAATAAACAAATAAACAAATAAATAGATGAATAAACGAATAAAGTAATAAATAAATAAATAAATAAATAAATAAATGAATAAAGGAATAAATAGATAAATTAACGAATAAATAAATAAATAAATAAATAAATAAATAAATAAATAAATAAACAAATAAATAAATAATAAATAGATGATTAAAGAATAAAGGAATAAATAAATAAATATATAAATAAACGAATAAAAGAATAAATAAATACATAAATGGATAAATGAATAAATGAATAAATGAATAAATAACTTAATAATGAATAAAGGTATAAATGAATAAATAAACAAAAAAATAATTGAATAAAAAATAAAGAAATAAATACATAAATAAACGAAAAGGAATAAATAAACAAACAAACAAACAAATAAGTAGAAAAATAAATGAATAAATAAATAGATAAATAAATAAAGGATTAAATAAACAAACAAACAAACAAACAAATAAATAAATAGGTGAATAAAGGAATAAATAAATACATAAACAGATAAATGAACAAAGGAATAAAAAATAAACAAACAAACAAACAAATAAATAAATAAATAAACGAATAAATAAATAAGTAAATAAATAAGTAAATAAATAAATAAATGAATATATAAATAAGTAAATAAATAAGTAAATAAATAAGTGAAAGGAATAATTAAATATAAATATAAATACACCAACAAAGGAATAAATAAATATATTAAATAGTTTTCAGGCTAAAAATATTGACATTAAAAATTGTATTTTTAAAATGCTTTTATTCTATCCAAACTAAAAGAAAAAAGACTATTTAAAATTAATAAAGAAACATAAATATAAAACACACACACACACACACACACACACACACACACACACACACACACACACACACACACACACACACACACACACACACACACACACTAGCATAAATGTAATTGCTTATAAATTGTAAAATATTTGAAGAAATATTTGAGAAATGACATTGCATTAGAAGTTGTGCAATAGACACGTATGTAGCTAAATAAAAATGTGTGTGTTATTTGGGTACAAAAGAATGATGTTAATGACGGTAACACTGCCGCATTGGCTCATACGAGAACAGCAGAATAATTTGCTGTTTCTCACCAACACACACACACTCACACACACCCTTGGCTCTGTGCGCGCAGTGGGATGTGTTTTTGTAGATCATTTGACGGAGAAATATTTGAGCTGCGTGAGTTCCTCTGTGATGTTCTGCCAGGAGACTCTGAGTTCCCAGAATTCAGCAGGACAGCCAGAGGAGGACACACTGCTGTTTGCACAAATACAGCAACACACTTTCATGCCGTACAGCACACAACTCCATTATGACTGAGCGCTGCGGTTACAGCGTGACCTTTGAAGATCCATGCACGGAGGATTCGGCCAAAACACTCATTTTTTTATATGCAAATGATTCACATGAACATGATATCACTGGTGCCCACTGTAAACAATCTGTACATTAGCAGTTTTCCATATTTGTGTTGTACAGTATCTACTCACCGGCCACTTTATTAGGTACAACTGCTCGTTAACGCAAATTTCTAATCAGCCAATCACATGGCAGCAGCTCACTGCATTTAGGCATGTAGACACGGTCAAGATGATCTGCTGCAGTAAAAAGCGAGCATCAGAATGGGGAGGAAAGGGGATTTAAGAGACTTTGACCGTGGCATGGTTGTTGCTGCCAGACGGGCTGCTCTGAGTATTTCAGAAACTGCTGATCTACTGGGATTTTTACGCACAACCATCTCTAGGCTTTACAGAGAATGCTCCGACAAAGAGGAAATATCCAGTGAGCGGCAGTTCTGTGTGCGCAAATGCCTTGTTGATGCTGGAGGGCAGAGGAGAATGGCCAAACTGGTTCCAGCTGATAGAAAGGCAACAGTAACTCAAATAAGCACTCGTCACAACCGAGCTCTGCAGAAGAGCATCTCTGAACACACAACACGTCCAACCTTGAGGCGGATGGGCTACAGCAGCAGAAGAGCACACCGGGTGCCGCTCCTGTCAGCTAAGAACAGGAAACTGAGGCTACAATTCACACAGACTCACCAAAACTGGACAATAGAAGATTGGAGAAACGTTGCTGCTCTGATGAGTCTCCATTTCTGCTGACACATTCAGATGCTCGGATCACAATTTGGCCTCAACAACATGAAAGCATGGATCATCCTGCCTTGTATCAGCGGTTCAGGCTGCTGGTGGTGGTGTAATGGTGTGGGGGAGATTTTCTTTGGGTCCATTAGTACCAATTGAGCATCAACGCCACAGCCTACCTGAGTATTGCTGCTGACCATGTCCATCCCTTTATGAGCACAGTGTCTCCATCTTCTGATGGCTACTTCCAGCAGGATAACGCAGCATGTCATAAAGCTCAATCATCTCAGACTGCTGAACATGACGATGAGTTCACTGTACTCAAATGGCCTCCACAGTCACCAGAGCTCAATCCAATAGAGCAGCTTTGGGATGTGGTGGAACGGGAGATTGGCATCATGGATGTGCAGCCGACAAATCTGCAGCAACTGTGTGATGCAATCATGACAATATGGAGCAAAATCTCTGAGGAATATTTCCAGTAGCTTGCTGAATCTCTGCCATGAAGGATTAAGGCAGATCTGAAGGCAAAATGAGGTGCAACCTGGTACTAGTAAGGTGTACCTAATAAAGTGGCCAGTGAGCGTATATATATTATAATAGTGGTAATAATAAAAATTTTGTAGACTAGTTTAAGAACTGATGTTGCTTTAGGTTTGTCTGACAGTGTGAGTTTGTGGCAGGCTGATGCATATTTGGCTGCTGTTATGATTATTGTGGAATTTTCATCTCAAATGTGTCCTAATTGTTTCAGAATTCATAAAATTTGCATTAATTTGCTGTATTATTTGGAAGTATTCCACTCTAATGTGGTGATAGTGATCAGAGTAAAGTCTGTTTCTCTCTCTCTCTCTCCATCTGGCCCGTGGCTCACCCTGGTTCTGCCTCACTGCCAGCCCAGAATGTGATCTCCACGCTGGGGTCCCGTGGGCTCCGGGGGCCGCTGTCTGCTCCAGTGCCCACTGAGACGCTCCTTATAAGGCTGAGCTGAACTGCGCTTTACTGCCATCATCATCAATCACAGCCAGTGACCAGCAGCGTCATAAATACTCAGCAGACAGACGAACCAGCACAGCTTTTCCACCAATACATGATCTCCCGGGGTTGGACAATGAAAGTGAAAGGCCTGCTTTTAGAGCACAGTAATTGATGAGTATGGTGTCGGGCCTCCTTTTGCAGCCAATGCAGCATCAGCTGGTGTTGGGAATGACAGATACAAGGATTTGGAGCTGTTCTTCTTCAGAATAGTGTTCAGGTCACTCTGTGATGCTGCTGGAGGAAAACCTTTCCTGACTCGCTCCTCCAAAACGCTCAATAGTATTCATATCTGGGTACTGTGCAGGCCATGGGAGATGTTCAACTTGACTTTGATCTTAATCAGACCACCCTGCATCCAGTCCTGCTGTGTGTACTCATCACCTATGCAGTACCAGTGTTGCGCCTCACTGATCCCCCTATGTTTCACTCTGGGCATCAGCAGTCTGGGTGGGCTGCTTCTCTGGGACTTCTCTACACTGTAACTCTCCTGGATGTGGGAAGGACAGTGAAGATGGACTCATAAGAGAACAATACATGTTCCACATTGAAACCGGCGATTGGCATTGAAAGGAGTGAGCAACGGTTTGTCTACAGCAGCCAGCCATGCATATTGAACCTGAGGAGCTCCAGACCAACAGCTTTGGGGGAAGCAGGACAGCATATATGTATATATATATAACTTAAATAATGTTGATTGTTTGATGTGTAAATAAAGATTGTCTTAATGTCACTTGTGGGTAAATTTTGTTTGATTGAGACATGTAAAGGGAAAATTTATATATATATATATATATATATATATATATATATATATATATATATATATATATATACAGTTGAAGTCAGAATTATTAGCCCCCCCCCCCCCCCCCCCCCGAATTATTAGACTGCTTTTTTTATTTTTTTTCCCAATTTCTGTTTAAGAGAGCAGATTTTTTCCAACACATTTGTAATCATAATAGTTTTAATAACTCATCTCTAATAACTGATTTATTTTATCTTTGCCATGATGACAGTAAATGATATAGGCTAGGGTAAGTAGGCAAGTTATTGTATAATGATGGTTTGGTCTATAGACTATTGATGAAAAATGGTTTTTAAAAAATTAATAACTACTTTTATTCCAGCCGAAATAAAACAAATATGACTTTCTCTAGAAGAAAAAATATTATCAGACATACTGTGACCATTTCCTGAATCTGTTCAACATAATTTGGAAAACATTTAAAAAAGAAGAATAAAATTCAAAGGGGGCTAATAATTCTGACTTCAACTGTATGTATGTATGTATGTGTATATATATATATATATATATATATATATATATATATATATATATATATATATATATATATATATATATATATATATATATATGAGCAATATCAGATGAGTAGCAGTGCGAGTAGAGGCGTGCAGGCCTCCATGTATATGACGCACTACTCCCACCAGTGCCGATATACAGCCATATCACACTGCTACTCGTGTGATATTGCATTTATACAACAGTTTGACGGCATAATTGTGTATATAAAAACAAAATCAAACATTGAGTCTCAAAAACCCATTTGTATGAGGAACTACTTTCTTCCGGATTCAAATCATAAGCTGAGCGTGCATCTTTTACACTTTAGATCTGTAGTGTCTGCTCTTTGCTGGGTGTATGTGGGCGTAGTAATACACAAAGGGTAAAGAGGCTGTAGGAGTTCTGATTTGTATTTTTTATTTTAAATTTTGCAAATAAATATTGTTTGTGCATGTATATCCTCTTTAGACCCAAAGAATTTCGTTTTTTTTTTCTTTGATGTCCTTCCTGCATCCTTTGGGTTAAAAAAAATCTACAATTTAGAGTTTTTACATTTTGTTGTTATTTTTAGGGGACCATTTTAGTTTCAAAATGACGCCACTCAGACAACAAAACTGTACAGGATATGGCTGTAAAGGGATATTAATCCAATATTAATGTAGCAAAAACTAAACAAAAGCCATTTTTCCTTTTGTATTGAAATTCCTCAAACAGTTTAGTTTGAAAAAGTATGAAAAAAAATGAAAAAAAAAGAAGTGATGTTAATCCAAAACAAACTTAACATAAAAGCGATTTAAAACTGATCGTCATTCTCTAATTGTCTGAATGTCAGACTCTAAATCAGAGTCTCCCTCAACTATTTTATACAGAATCCTCTCTGCTTCAACAACATGCAGTCTTTAACTACATTAAGATGGTCCTAATGTCCACTATAGTGGATATTTAAAAAAGGATGATATTTTGAAACACAGACGAGTTAACAGCTTTGAAAGACACTTTAATAAACAAATATCAATGTAATAATAATACTAATAAAAAAACATTTAAAAAGCTTAATTTTACACGCCTCTCTCCTTCCCAAAAAAAGTGCTTGTTTGTATGCCGGTCATTTTAAATGCAATGTAATAAGTGGTTCCTAGCATGCCAGCCAATCAAATGACATATCACAAGAAAGCCCAGGATGTCCTCTAAACAGTACAAAAGGACTTGACAGACTAGCTCAAAAAATTCTAAGAAACCTCATGAAAACACAACGTCCACAACAGAGGACACGAGTCAGTGGGTGGTGTCTCAGCAGGATATATTGCATATATTACGGTTTATATTACGTTATTTGAATGAACTTTTCTGGTGCTGCTCATTTTTCTCATTTCAAACTGCATTTTTAATTTTTGGATCAATACGTTTTGGTGGTCGAAAATTCAATGCATCCCTCATGTTTCTTTTCTTTTATTGTTAAGCAGTGCAGCATCTCATTACAGACCCACTGCTGCTATCCTCCACATTCAGGCTGATTTTAGAGGCCTGTGTAGACAGCAGACAGCAGTGCACTGGGCTTTGGACTGGAGCCACTCATCATCTGCTTTCTCTCTTCTGGTTTCATGGTGAATGAAATATTGTGACTCTTTCACGGAATAATGTTTCGCTGATGACCTTCAAGAAGACTGGATGAGTCCTAAAGCTTGTCAAGCTTCATTTCTTTTAATCTATCCTGTGCCTCTCATTACACTTTATATCTGCACAAATACACGGCAAGAGCCTCTGCAAAAAATAAAAACACTGGAAAACGGGAACAATCATAGCAGACATCCAGCAGGATAACGCAGCATGTCATACAGCTCAATCATCTCAGACTGCTGAACATGACGATGAGTTCACTGTACTCAAATGGCCTCCGCAGACACCAGAGCTCAATCCAATAGAGCAGCTTTGGGATGTGGTGGAACGGGAGATTGGCATCATGGAGGTGCAGCCGACAAATCTGCAGCAACTGTGTGATGCTATCATGACAATATGGAGCAAAATCTCTGAGGAATATTTCCAGTAGCTTGTTGAATCTCTGCCATGAAGGATTAAGGCACATCTGAACCCCAGTACTAGTGTACCTAATAAAGTGGCCGGTGAGTGTACATACAGTACATGGATGCATACATAAATAAATACGCAAACACGAACATACATTCATACATATATATACATAATAATTATATATATATATATATATATATATATATATATATATATATATATATATATATTTATATATATATATATATTTATATAGTTAACTTTGTTTATCACTGAATATCCTCCTCCAGTGCTTCCGGCGGACTCTTGTGCAGGTGATTTTCACATCTAACATGAAAAGTAAATTAGTGCCTCAAGAACTCAAGCAGCATGTTTTTTGGTGGGGGGTCACGGGGTCATCCAGCGCTCTAGGGGCAGGACCCAGGGGAACGCCATTCACTGCCCCAAAAATCTGCTTTCGGTGGTGGGAGGTATTTGACCACAGCCCAGTAAATAAACACAGCGTCCAGCTGCAGATTCAACAAAAGAGAGCCGGGATAAAGAGAGCAGGATCTCAGTACGGCTCCCGCTCAGAGGAGTCCCTGTCCTGCATGGAGACGTAATTGCCAGAGAAATTTGAGCAGCTCTTAAGCGCCGATGCCATAAACTCGGGGTCGTAAAGTGAAGCACCTCCCATGTAGACCTGCAGTAAAAACACACCAGGTCTCGAAGCTCCTGCTGGCCGAGGAAGATTCAACACGAGGAGGTGCACTTCTGCTGACAACACATGACAGACTCCGCGCTTTATTTGCTCAGAAATGCTCATATGGTTGAAGTCAGAATTATTTGCCTTCTAGTACATTTCTGTTTAACGGGTTTTCAACTCATTTCTTTTTTTTTTTTACATTTTTTACATTTTACAGAGAAAAAAAGGTAAATAAGTAATAAATAAATAAATAAATAAATAAAAATAAATAAAAATAAATAAATACATAAATACAAATAAATAAATAAATAAATAAATAAATAAATATATAAAATAAATAAATAAACAAAAATAAACAAACAAACAAATAAAACATCTGAATAAATAAATAAATTAATTTATAAATGAAAAAACAATGAAAAACATATAAATAAAAAAAAAAAATGATGAAATAAATACAAATAAATAAATAAATCAATACAAATGAATAAATAAAAATAAATAAATAAATAAAAACAAATGAATAAATAAAAAATAAATAAATACATTAAATAAATGAACAAAAATAAATAAATAAATAAATAAATAAATATAAATAGATAAATACATAAATAAATAAATATAAAAAAATAATAAATGAATAAATAAATCTAAATAAATAAATAAATAAATAAATATATACAAGTGAATAAATAAATAAATCCAAATAAAATAAATAAATAAATAAAAATAAATGAATGAATAAATAAAAAAATACAATAAATAAATAAATAAATAAATAGAAATAAATACATTAAAAATGAATAAAAATAAATAAAAATAAATAAATGAATAAATAAATAAATACGGGGAGATATCTGAGGTGTTTCTACTAGGGTTCAATCACTGCTCTCTTGTTAAAGTACTCAATAAATGGACTCCATATTTCATGGAAATGCTTTGCTTTATTTTTTAGGGAAAGGCTTAGCTTCTTAAGTTGCAGACAGGACATGACGTTTTTTTATTCATGTGGAGCAACGTGGCGGATCTTTTCATTTCCAATTTAGTAAAATCAATCTACATGCCGTGGTTTGATCTGGAGACAATCCAAAACTAATATTGCTTAATCGGGCTAATAATATTGACATTAAAATGGCTTTAAAACAATTAAAAACTGCTTTTATCCTAGCTGAAATAAAACAAATAAGACTTTCTCCAGAAGAACAAATTAGAGGAAATACTGTGATCATTTCCTAAATCTGTTCAACATCATTTGAGAAATATTTGATAAAAAAAATAGTTCAGAGGAGGATGAATAATGTAAGTAGGCTAATAAAGTAATGGTGCTGTTTCTTGAGTCAGATTGTTCAGAACTCTGTCCACCGCTGATCTTCACTGATTGATTTCATTATTGGTCTACATGAGTTGTTGGTGTTAACAGTAATAATTGTGCTTTTTAACACGTCTCTCATCGGGTTTAACTGGAAATCCAGTGGAACTGAAACCTCCAGGTTCTTCATTTTAATCGGCGTGCTGAAACCGTGTGCTGTAACCTCCAGCCTGTCCATTCCTAAAAGTGCGTCCCGACAAAAGGAAACTCAAGCAAGGTCATTTGGATCCTGCCACATGTTCTTCAGCAGTGCTGGAAGTCCACCAATTCTCCATGTCAGCCCTAAATTGGGCCTGTCGTTGTGTTTTAGGGGATTTTAGCCGAGGTCTGGACGGGCCCCCGGTGAAAAGTGCTTCCCTCAGCAGTTGCCTGTCTAGGCTCACTTCCTGTGCCTCAGCTTTTTTTCTCCGTCTCAGTGTTATTGAGCCTACCAAATGGCCCTGATTCCAGAGGTGGTCTCCACTTAATAATCAAGATGATGGACATTTTCCATTGCTCATGGCCTTGGGTTGCACCAGGAGCACATTAGAGCGGGTCAGTCGTTTCTGTACTGTAACGGTTGATTGGAGAGGCAAGAAGAAAAGTGGGGGGTCTTTTCTTGCAGAGCCACTTGGAATGCATTAAATTGTAAGTACGTTTAAAAGACTAATTAAGGATTGCAATCAGGGAATTAAGAAGCATTGCCTCTTCATTCCTTGTTCTCACCACACAACAACATTAATTCAGAGTGTGCCTCACACTGGTGAGTGGACTTTACAAACCACCTGTAGAAAACACACACTCTTTGAGAATTTGGGCTCGATCTAGGTGTAAAGTTTGAAAAGCAAAAGCTTTGAGAGCGTGTCTGACTCCACTTTTGCTGTTTTAAGGATGGATAAATCCGCTCTGCGCATGGTTTAACAGGGTTGTGCTTATTTTCTTAATGAGTTCTGGTTGTGTTTTGAGCATAACCTGCATTAAACCAATCAGAGTCTCGTCTCTCATTCCCTTTAAGAGTCAGTTGCGTCGCTCCATGGTGCATTTGCTATTTACATGGCGACTTTGTAAGAGTAAAAACTGAACGCTTCACTAGAGAAACAGTTAAACAGAGCATCTGCAGCGCGAGGATAAAGAACGAGCCTCCTCCATTCAGCCTCTTTACTTTACTCCTTTACTTTACTCCTTTACTTTGGTGGAGTGAGGAAACTCCACTCCACTGAACACATCCATTAGCCCACATATTTAATCTCCTTTGTTGAGAACTGCATCAAAAATATTTCTAAATTCAGTTCTGATCTCCAGCAGAGGAATAAATGAACAATAATAATGAAGTGTGCTCAGAAAACTGAGTGATATCCAAACACACGTCCTGTTCTTATCCATATATGCTGATGCAAACGTCTCCAAAACCCCACAGCTGGACACATCTACACTTGTGTTTATTATAAATCTGCAGATAATCAATAATCCTGATCATAATAATCACATTATACAGATGCAGATCATCATCAACAAACTGAAGAAGCCCCCCGAGGTGAAGAAGGCATGAACAATTGTCACAATCATTTTAGATGGTTGTTTACATTCCTCTCTCTCCCTCTACATGTCAAAATGCACAATAATAATTTGAATTGGCTGATATTTATTTAGAAAATCCTACAAATAAAATGTGTGTGTTTGGGGGGGGGGGGGGGTAATTAAGTTAAAAAACAAGATGCATGGGGGGTCAGCTCTGCAAATAATGAGAAATAGTTTGCACTCGTTTGTATCCTAAATGACAACTAATAATAAAAATAACAGATCATCTAAATATAGCACTTTTGAACACCCCATAATGCTTCTTTGATAACATATAAAAAATGAACTGTTCGTCAGTTGTGAAGGGGCTTTTCCCGGTGTTTTTGAAGGAACGCTGGATTTTTTTCTTTTGTGTGGCACTGGGGAGGAAGGTAACTGGAGAAGAGGAGTTAATCTGGATCAGTTAAGGAGTGTTTACACCACAAATGAGCTCTGAATATTCTCCAGTGCATTTGGGGGGAATTAGAGTTGCAGGGGGATAATGAGGTATATGAGCCCGTGATTTACACCAGGCACAAAAGAATGTCAAGCACAAATAAACAGCGGTATGATGTATGAACAGGGCCGGCGCAGAGCCTTTTTAACCTACTGTAAGTGGAGAAAATGCTATCTAACCAACTGTGAAGCTGAAGACGGGGGAATATGTAGAAATATTGAACACTGCGGTAAACTTTTGGATGTGAGGATGGCAAGCAAAGCGATTACTTTTGTAATTACTTTTGTTGTTTTTACTTTAAAAAGACAGTAAACCCATTGACTTTACATTTATGCACATGGTTTGTTTACTTCATATTTATAAGGCAGCGAGATAAGTAAAGTCAATTATTAGTTTTTTTACAGTGTGTAGACTGAAAACGTAGCCCTGTGTACACTTCTGGAGATTGCAAATTAAGTAGCCAGTGGTGCGTACAGTATGGCTGAATTTCGTCTTTAAAACGAACTCTGAGAGGAGGTATGATGCCGTTCCTTTAAGCGCTATCAGCTGACCGCTTACCTCCATGTGAACAGCTTTACTGCTGTTACCAGTTTGTCCAGTGACTTGCTGCATACATCGGAGGAATTGAGACGCAGAGAGGAGTTGATTGGTTCGAGTCTGGCGAAGAGCGGTCCCAGAATTAGGTAAAACAAGAACAAAAGCCAAAAAAATAAAATAACCCAGCAAATAACAGGGTGAGAATGTGGTGAAATCTGAAAACGGGATAAAAATCAGACGAGATTGCTTTCGAAAACACTGCTGGTTGGGTTTAGGGAAGAGGGTGGGTGTGTCAGTCAATCGATCAGTCAGTCAGTCAGTTGACAGCATCCTCTGGTGGATTTACGCGAGAACAGCAGGCGCAAACACTCGCAAGAGAAATTTAGGATCCCGAAAAGTGTACACCGCGTCCTCTGGTGGATTTACGTGAGTACAGCAAGCTCAGACAGACGAAAGAGACGTTTAGGATCTCGAAAAGCGTACACAGCGTCCTCTGGTGGATTTACGTGAGAACAGCAGGCGCAAACAGACGCAACAATAGTCTAGGATCTCGAAAAGCGTAAACAGCATCCTCTGGTGGATTTAGAGAAGAACAGCAGGCGCAAACAGCTGCAAGAGAAATTTGAGATCTCGAAAAGCGTACACAGTGGCCTCTGGTGGATTTATGTGAGAACAGCAGGCGCAAACAGATGCAAGAGAAGTTTAGGATCTTGAAAAGTGTACACAGCGTCCTCTGGTGGATTTAAGTGAGAACATCAAGCGCAAACAGATGCAAGAGAAGTTTTGGATCTCGAAAAGCGTACACAGCGTCCTCTGGTGGATTTAGAGAAGAACAGCAGGCGCAAACAGTTGCGAGAGAATTTTGAGTTTTCAAAAAGCGTACACAGCGTCCTCTGGTGGATTTACGTGAGAACAGCAGGCGCAAACAGATGCAACAATAGTCTAGGATCTTGAAAAGCGTACACAGTGGCCGCTGGTGGATTTACGTGAGATAAGCAGGCGCAAACAGATGCAAGAGAAATTTGAGATCTCGAGAAGCGTACACAGTGGATGGATTTGTAAAAACAAAAACTGCAAAAACACAAACCTCCTGAGATGGATTTTGGCACTCTCTAGAAATGCGTATAGGGGTATGTAGTACGTATTCAGAATGAGCCTGGGTTGACTTTTTTTGTTGCTGTTTCTGCTCAGGATTTTGTTTAAAAACACATGTAGATTTATGCTGTATGATTTTGAGAGTATAGGAGCTGATAATGCACTTAATGAAATAAAAATAACTTTTATTTAAGAATTACAATGATTGTAAATCAGTCTCTCATATGATATATCTACTAATAGACAGAAAATGTTACTTTACAACAGAGATGGCCATATTAGGGCCAACGTTGGCCCATGGTAGGTTTTGATTTGGTCCATCCTCATTTCTATTTTAATGTTACTTTTTTGTTTGTTTTGTTTATTTGCTAAGCTACAAAAGCTAATGCAAATTCAGCATTTTAATAAAAACACATTAGCTTTTTAAAAAAAATACACACAGTCACTCGACAGATAGAGGACACTCCGGTGATATCAGTGAACAAATGAAGGCAGGTTCTGCTTGGCTAATGTATTCAGCATTGATCTCCACTGTGCTGTATGTGATTGTTTATGTTTTTATTGCATTAAATTATAATTAAAAATATACTGCATTGGTTAATACGATTTAAAGTAATGTTTTCGATTTATTTAAAAAACATTTTAAAATAAGAAAATTACCCATTGCAACTTAATATAATAATATATGTAATAATATAAATGTATTAATGTAATATAGCTTGGCATTTTTACCATCGGCACAGGTCTTACTGATATTTAGTTTTTGGTCCTTCATATGAAAAAGTTTAGGCTTTACAAAACTATTGTACCAATGTCATCTAAACATTTGCATTTTATCCAATAATATAGCTGACATTAATATAAAAGCTGAATAAATATATATTTATACAGATTCGCATGAGTAAATAAATAGATCACGCTAGAAAATATGTGTTTCTTACTTGGAGATTTGTCTTATTTCTAGTCTAAACATCTAAAATGCTTCAATCAAAAGTATTTTATACACCAGTGTAAAATATAGTCTTGTTTTCAAAAATAATAAGTCTAAATTAATTGAGTTTTTCCCTAAAACAAGCAAAATAATCCGCCAATGGGGGAAGATAAGTAATCTGACGTCAAAAGGAAAAACAGGATTATTTTTCTAACTCCATTGTCAGATTATTTTGCTTGTTTTAAGGTGAAACTCACTTCATTTTGAATCATTATTTCTGAAAACCAGACTATATTTCATACTTGTCAAGTAAATGCTTCTTGAATTAAGAGTTTGTAGACATTTGGACTAGAAACAAGACAGGAAAAGCATTTCAGCGGTGTAAATAATGAACTCAAATATCTGTGGAAATCTTAGCGATGAGTGCTGAGCAAAACTAACGTCTCTGATTCTTTATTTTCAATTGAACCTTATTAATAATCATAAAAGGAAACACTAAATGTGCTTCGTGTGAGCTGAAATGATGTAACGTTAAACGCCTGTTCAGGGGATAGACATTCACTCTTTCCACACACACCATACCCAAGTCCTATTATGCCGACACACACTCTCTACACCTCTAACAAGCTCTTTTCTGAAAGTGATCCACAGTTTCTCCCTGAGGACTCGCTCTGGGCGGTCTGTCTGTCCTGCCGCTCCCAAAACTCCATCTGTCCAATCAAAACATAGTGATCCCGAACTCTTGCACCAGATTAAACCAGGCCACTTTTCTCTGTGCGTTTCCCCCTCCTTCTGTTCTATTTATACCCGGGGACATTCCTGAGAATATTAGTAATGATGGGCTCCAATAAAAGCACGGGCCGCTATGTTTCTCTGCATTCTCCTGGTCCTCGGAGGAGATCTGAGTGATGGTCCTCGGGGAGGCCGAACTCCTCAAACTGACCTCCCATACAGACTGAGCTCTAGTTCACCGTATTGTTCTGTTGATTCTTGTGTGTTGTTCAAATTGACCACACTTTGGTTATGTTGGGGGCTGTTTTTGCCCCCATTGACTTCCATTATAATGACATTTTTTTGATCGCAGAGCCGTCAACGTTTGTTCTCCCCCTGCTAAAAGGGGGAGGCGCCACACAAACAAATAATCCCTGTCCCATTTCTAAGCTGTCAAATTCCTTGAATCATTGGTAAACAATCAATTAAAGCAGGGGTCACCAAACTTGTTCCTGGAGGGCCGGTGTCCTGCAGATTTTAGCTCCAGCCCTAATCAAGCACACCTGAACAAGCTAATCAAGCTCTTACTAGGTATACTTGAAACATCCAGGCAGGTGTGTTGAAGCAAGTTGGAGCTAAAACCTGCAGGGACACCGGCCCTCCAGGACCGAGATTGGTGATCCCTGAATTAAAGGATTAAACACGGTTGAAATCAAGAGGGGACAGGGCTTTTTCTGTCACAGCCCCCCGTCTGTGGAATGGTCTGCCTCTACATATTAGCTCATGTCCTTCCCTTGGTGCTTTTAAGTCTCATTTCTGTCTCTTGCTTTTTGATTGCAAATAATGAGTTTTAATCTGTTTTATATATTTTGATTATATATTTTGATTTTATATATATATATATATATACATACAGTTGAAGTCAGAATTATTAGCCCCATTTTGATTTTTATTTTCTTTTAAAAATATTTTTCAAATGATTTTTAACAGAGCAAGGACATTTTCACAGTATGTCTGACAATATTTTTTCCTCTGGAGAAAGTCTTATTTGTTTTATTTCGGTAAGAATAAAAGCAGTTATTAATTTTTTTTTAAACATTTTTGGAACAAAATTATTAGCCCTTTTAAGCTAATTATTTTTCCCGATAATCTACAGAACAAACCATCATTATACAATAACTTGCCTAATTACCCTAACCTGCCTAGTTCACCTTATCAACATAGTTAAGCCTTTTAATGTCACTTTAAGCTGTATAGAAGTGTCTTGAAAAATATCTAGTCTAATATTATTAACTGTCATCATGGAAAAGATAAAATAAATCAGTTATAAGAAATGAGTTTTTAAAACTATTATGCTTAGAAATGTGCTGAAACAATCTGGGGTTACTTTTGACACTGAGTTAAAGTTTGATAAGCAAATAAACTCAGTCGTCAAAAGTGGTTTCTATCAATTAAGGAACATTGCCAAATTGAAGCCTTTTCTTTCTTTTAAAGAGCTGGAAACTGTTATTAATGTTTTTATTATGTCAAGACTGGACTACTGTAACTCTTTGTATTCTGGAGTTTCACAGGCATCAATAGCACGCCTGCAGCTGGTTCAAAATGCAGCTGCTAGGCTTTTAACGGGGACAAAAAAATTTCTAGTATCTCACCAGTTTTATCATCTCTTCACTGGCTCCCAGTCCAATTTAGAATTCAATAGAAGTTATTGCTACTAGTTTTTAAAAGTTTGAATGGTCCGATTTACATCTCTGAGCTTCTTCACTGGCACACTTCATTGAGGCCAATCAGGTCTGAAAACACGTTTCAGCTAGTTGTCCCCAAAACGCGGTTGAAATCAAGAGGTGACAGGGCTTTTTCTGCTGCAGCCCCCCAACTGTGGAATGGTCTGCCTTTACAGATCCGGTCATGTTCTTCACTTGGTGCTTTTAAGTCTCATCTAAAAAAATCACCTTCTGTCTCTTGCCTTTGATTGTAATTAATTAATTTTAATCTGTTTTATATATTTTGCAAAATTTTTATATATAGGTATAGATTTTGTATGCTGGTTGTTTTGTAAAGCACTTTGGTCAACATCTGTTGTTTTTAAATGTGCTCTATAAATAAAGCAAACAAACAAACAATCTTCCCAAAACAGAACAGAAATTGGGGGAAAAATAAACAGGGGGGCTAATAATTCTCACTTCAACTGTATATATATATATATATATATATATATATATATATATATATATATATATATATATATACGTTATAAGTATAAGTATAAAAATGATAAAGGTTCCATAATGCATTTTAAGAGGAGAAAACAAAAACAAAACATGAATCACAAAGAACGTAAAACCGCACCCTTACGTATATATATATATGTTTTGGTTTGTTGAGTGTGGGACGCACCTTCTGGCTGCTGCTTTTTCTTTGCGGTAGGTTTCCCTGGCTTTGCCACTTGTGAGGCCTGTGATGTACAATGTCCAGAAGTCTGACCGTGGGGGCTCCTGGAGTCACTGAGGTGGAAGAACGAGATTTTCCCCACCCAAACAGGATCTCCGGGAGTTTGGGGAGCAATCCAGAGATGTGTTCTCCAGAACCCACCGGCAGGTCAGCGTAATCCATCATCACACCCCCTGGACTACTCATCAGCCACGAGATGAGGAACTAAAAGAAGGAAACAGCTGGGAGTTACACACAGCTCTGCTCGTTTGCAATCAAGCACAGATTTGGTGGTCGGTGAACCCCAAAGCACCCTCTACTAATCTGAGATCAACAGCGAGACCGTGCTAATGCGGAGGCATGTTTGCATCTCAATCATTGTGTTGTTCAGTAATTCAGTCTACAGCGTTCGGCGTGAGGGTCAGAAATGAGCCGTCTTCAGCAAAGCTAATATAAAGCAGATCAATATAATTTCAGGGTCAGTGTGTGTTTCTGTGTGGAGTTTGCATGTTCTCCCTGTCTTGGCGTGGGTTTCTCCCAGTGCTCCGGTTTCCCCCACAGTCCAAACACATGCGCTATAGGGGAACTGATCAACTACACTGGCCGCAGTGTATGGTAGTAAGGTCAATATTGAACATTTATACAGTATGTATGTGTGTAAAGTATCTGTTGAAGTGCTTCTCGTATGATATGTGAGCGACCCGTACTGCTTTACTGTAGATATTTTCTTGAACCGCGACTGAAACTTACGCAAACTGAATGCAAGCCTGATTAAGGTGACCCGTACCATACCGTACTGTACCACTCAGTGGAAACAGACCATTAGCGTGGACATGTCATGGTCAAAAGGAACTTTACAGTACCCCTTTTCATCAGTTCCCCTATAGCGCATGTGTTTGGACTGTGGGGGAAACCGAGGCACCCGGAGGAAACTCAGGCTAACATGGGGAGAACATGCAAACTCCACATTGAAACACCAACCGGGACTCAAACCAGTGACGTTCTTGCTGTAAGGCGTTCATGCAACCCAGAGTGCCAGCGTGACGCTGGGCTGAATTTAAACAAACACAGTTGAATGTTACTAAATTTAATGTGATTGTTTTAATTCAGCCCTTATAAATTGTTTGTTACCGCTTGCCTTAAAAAAAAAAAAGAGTCAATTCAGTGAATCACTTTTTTTTTCAGCACGAGAGAGGGAAAAAAAGAGGAGAAAACTGACTCTGACGGAGAGATAAGAGAAGAGGGATGAGGAGGAGGAAGACCCTCCATCGACACTATGCTGGGAGTGACCAGAAATCAGACCTGTGGGAGACTTTTCCATGAGCACAGCTCCATTACACACACACACACACACACACACACACACACACACACACACACACACACACACACACACACACACACACACACTCAAGAATGTTTTCCCAATCCCAGTGTTGATATACAGATATGTAGATTTCCTCATATAGTGTAACAGATTGTTTCTGGTGCTTTTAAATATCGCTCTGTTTGACCGAGTATGTTGAACTCCGGGGTTTATGGAGGAGAAATGTGATGGGGATTTTAGGCCTGTCGACCTGAAGCCACAAATGGGACGAAAAAAAATATCAGGGGTCACAGCATCAGCCTACAGCGGGGCCACACATACCGCCGAATGCAGGAAAAGAGAAATCCACTCCTCTGGTGTTACTGACATGCTCGTTTACCACAATATTCATGTTTTGTATTGATCTTAAATAGTTAATCATAGTACTCGAGGTCAAACACTGCTCGAGGAATTTAGCACAACACGACCAATCATGCACTTAATCTTATCACTTTCTGTTCATCTGAATATTGACACACAATTTTGACATACAAACTGCTTCATAACATGAACTATCTTTGTTTTTTTTATTTGATAATGAAGCTAAGTTAGATGCACGTCCATTACAATTTCGCAGCACGTTTTGATAAAAATTGATAGCGGAATTGTTTTGATTTGGATTTTAAATGTACGCAATTCGTAGCTACTGTAATGTATACAGGGTTTTTGAACCATACTACAGTAAAGAACTAAATCTACAGTTGCTATGGTAACTCAACAACTTTAGTAACTGATCTGTTGCGGTGATTCTACAGTTGCTATGGAAACACGACAACTATAGTAACTTATCTGTTGCCGTGATTCTATGGTTGCTATAGTAACACGACAACTATAGTAACTGATCTGTTGTGATTCTACAGTTTTTAGAGTTGCTATGGTAACGCAACTGTAGTAATTAATCTGTTGTCATGATTCTACAGTTGCTATGGTAACAACTATAGTAATTAATCTGTTGTGGTGTTTTTTTTTACAGTTGCTTTGGTAGCACAACAGCCAGTAATTAATCTGTTGTGGTGATTCTACAATTGCTATGGTAACACAACAATTAATCTGATGTGGTGTTTTAAAAGTTGCTATGGTAACACAACTAGTAATTAAGCCGTAGTGAAGATTTTACAGTTACTATGGTAACAACAGCCATAGTGATTGATCTGTTATAGTGACTTTACAGTTGCTATGGTAACAACAGCAATAGTAATTAATCTGTTGGATTGATTCTACAGTTGCTATGGTAACCAACAATTATAGTATTTAATCTGTTGTGGTGATTCTACAGTTGCTATGGTAACACAGCAACAATAGTACTTGATCTACTGTGGTGGTTCCACAGTTGCTATGGTAACACGACAACTACAGTAATAAATCTGTTGTGGTGATTCTGCAGTTGCTATAGTAACAGCAACAATAACAATTGATCTGTTGTGGCGGTTCAACAGTTGCTCTGGTAACACAGTAGTAATTAATCTGTTTTGATGATGTTTACAGTTGCTATGGTAACTCAACAACTATAGTAATATAAACGACCGACCCAATGCTGTTGTTTTCTACCTCAGTTTACTGTAATATTTTACAGTGTGCTATACAGTTTATCAGTTAGATATAGCTAATACTACAGTAAGCGTTAGCATTGATTAACAAAGACACATACATATAATTTACTAGTAATAAAAACACTACAGTATTCACTATACATTACTATAGTACTTTTTCATGTGGATAGAAATTTCCCTGCTTACAAGGACATTTCAGATCTGCGTGGAATCTTTTAAAGTTAAAACATGACTAATATTTTTCATGTACACACAGTCATGCTCTAGAACTACTCCAGATCTACTTTATAAACAGCGAGTATGAGGGAAATGCACAGAGCGGAATGACCTTGCCTTTCTGCTGTAAGGAATAGGCCTTTTGTACACACGCGGGATATTCAGTTCCGTCCCAGCGTCTCTTGTTTTAAAGGAAAGCTGCTGTGTATGTTGGCTGTATCTGATGGCGCAGTGAATGGGGGGCACCTCTCGCGGAGACCCTCACTTTTTCCCTCGTTTTCTTCTCTCTTTCAGCAAACAGTACCTTTCTGTTCCGCAGCGAGACTCTGTCCTCCCTCGCCGCTTGCCCTCTCTCTCTCTCTCTGTCTCTTTCTTAAATAAATCAGTGTTGGTTGGGGCTCGACCGTCATAAATCAAGGCCTGTCCACTGCTGGAGTCTGCCCAGTTTAGTTGTCACTGCCTGGCCTTCACTCAGGATTAATTAAAGCCCTGATATAAAGGCCAGATGTGCTGGGGCACTCACTCACTCACACAGTCACTAACACACACACACACGAATACACAGCCATATAGGTGCACATGCACACACTGACACAAGTAACCTATGCACATTAATACAGTTCAGATTACAGCTCATTTAGGCATGTCTACAACACTACGAAAAAAATATATAAACACATAAACAGTCAACAAGTTTAATAATGAAAATTAAATGCATTAAAAGGTTATAGAAACGCTGCAAACGTAAGTATGTATGAGAGAGAACTAGACAAAAACTTTATTACACTATCTGAATGAATGTGTAATTGTGTATTGTGCTTGATCGTTACATTTTAATAAAAATATATCTATTTTTTATTTTCTCTTCAATCCTCATATTGGTTTTATTTTTTATTTATGTATATATTTATCAAAGTTACAAGTGTGTGTTATTTTTTCTGCATATATTTGTGCATTATATAATCACTTTACGATTTTATTCATTCATGTAATCTGCAATGCTTTGGCAATGATTGATACTTGTTGCACACATCAATACTTGCTGCATCACAAATACGAATATTTAACAATTTATACAAAATAAATCACTTTCTTTGCAAGTTTTTCTTCTACATTGTCGGGTGCAAATAGACCCAAAAGGACAGTCAAAGCTGAGGTCTTTACCATTGTAATAATAACTTGTACTTGTAATTTGTAATAATTTACCAATAATAATAACAATAATTATAATAACCAAATGTTTATGTCAAGGTTTAATAGTGCAAACAGGCTCTCTGTTAAGTTTTGACTTAAGGTTGGGTTAGGGGAGAGAAATTGCACACGCAACTACTGGACTCTGCTGGAGGGAGTATGTTGGAGGAGTGGAGGAGCAAAAGAAGGAGGGTTGGACTGATTGAGGGATGGAGGAGTAAGTTAAAGGAGTGGAGGAGCAAAGGAGGAGTGTTGGACTGATGGAGGGATGGGGGAGTAAGTTGAAGGAGTGGAGGAGCAAAGGAGGAGTGTTGGACTGATGGAGGGATGGGGGAGTAAGTTGAAGGAGTGGAGGAGCAAAGGAGGAGTGTTGGACTGATGGAGCAAGTATGTTGAATGAGTGGAGGTGCAGAAAGAGGAGTGTTGGACTGATTGAAGGATGGAGGGAGTAAGTTGGAGGAGTGGAGGAGCAGAAGGAGAACTGCTGTTGAACTCTGGTGGAGGGATGGAGGGAGTAAGTTGGGAGACTGGAGGAGCAGAAAGAAGAGTGTTGGACTGATGGAGGGAGTAAGCTGGAGGAGTTGAGGAGCAGAAGGAGGAGTGTTGTACGGATGGAGGGAGTATGCTAAAAAGAAGAGGAGCAGAAGGAAGAGTGTTGGTTTTCTGGAGCAATAGAGTAAGTTGGAGGAGCGGAGGAGCAGGAGGGGGAATGTTGTTGGAGGGAGTAAGCTGGAGTAGTGGAGGAACAGAAGAAGGAGTAATAGACTGATGGAGGGAGCAAGCTGGAGGAGTTGAGGAGCAGAAGGAGGAGTGTTGGACTGATGGAGGAAGTATGCTAGAGAGTAGAGGAGCAGAAGGAGGAGTGTTGGAGCAATAGAGTAAGTTGGAGGAGTGGAGGAGCAGAAGGGGGAATGTTGTTGCACTCTGTTGGACTGATGGAGAGAGTAAGAAGGGCAGTGGAGGAGCAGGAAAAGGAGTGTTGGACTGATTGAGGGATGGAGGGAGTAAGCTGGATTAGTGGAGGAGCAGAAGAAGGAGTAATAGACTGATGGAGGGAGCAAGTTGTAGGAGCAAAAAGAAGAGTGTTGGACTGATGGAGGGAGAAAGTTGGATGAGTGGAGGAGCAAAAAAGAAATGTTGGACTTTTATATAGGGATAGAGGGAATAAGCTGGAGGAGCAGCATGAGGAGTGTAGGACTGATAGTGGGATGGAGAGACTAAGTCGGGCCAGAAGGAGGAGTGTTGGACTGATGGAGGGAGTTAGTTAAAAAGTAGAATAGCAAGAGGAGGAGTGTTGGACTCTGATGGAGGGATTGAGGGAGTAAGTCAGTAAGTAAAGGAGCAAAAACAGGAGTGTTGGATTTATCTTACTTCACTGTAAAAAAGTTGACTCAACTTAAATTTGTAAGGCATCTTGCTGCACAGCGTTTTGAGTTGCCTCAACTTTCAACCCAAGTACTGCTCTTGACTCGATTTAAGTTGAGTCAACTAATAGAGCTGTGCAGCATGCTGCCGTACAATATTAGGTGGAGTCATCTCGATGCTTCTACAGTGTATTGGGTTGAATGGAGGGAGTCGGTCCTGCAGTGGAGGCTCATGGGAGTTTGGTCTGCTTGTGGTCAGTCGCCGCTCTGTCTGACTGCCAGAGTCACTCCTGCACACAGGAAATGAGCGTTTCCAGCTTCCTCTTTTCACACAGCTCTCGTCTGTTCTGATGTTTCCACACTTTCACTGCAGATCTCCACTGATCTCTCACTCCTGCTGCTTATTTATTTTTGTCACTTTTTTAATAATTGAATTAATATTCGCTGCTGAGGATGATTATTAAAAAACATTCAAATTAATGATAACATATATGCCATATGCGTTAAATAAATGCATGTTAAATATTACTGGAGCGCAGAGTCCGGCGGGATCCTGCTGTCCCGCAAACACAGCTTCATTTCAGACGTGTCTGGCAGAGATATTAGATGAAAGACGAGTCAACATGTCTTAAATTATTACGGACATGTTTCTAATTTGCCCCGTCGACCTGATCTGTGCTCTTTGGAGCCCTGCGGACACCCACACCTGCTGCTCACACACACACACACACACACACACTGAACACACACATGCTTCTGTTTTATCTCTGTAAATGTGAACACATCTGGGAGTTTATTTATTCAAATCAAATTTTTAATTCAAGAAAAAAGCATCATAACTTCAAGCATAACAAATATATATATAAACCAGCTTGACCAGCCTGGTATAAGCTGGATAAAGCTGGTTTTGGCTGGGCTCCCAGCTTGGCTAGGCTGGTCAAGCAGGTTTTAGCTGGTCATCTCCCAGCCTGACCAGCTAAGACCAGGCTGGAAATGGCTGGAAACCAGCCTGGAAGTGGCCAAAACCCCTCTAAAACCAGCCTGGTCGACCAGCTAAAACCAGCCAAGGCTGGTTTAAGCTGGATTTTTTAGCAGGGGTCTGATGTACTCACTGTGTGTGTGAATGTGTGCAGTGACCACTGCTGGTAGTGGATGCTTGTGCATGTGTGTGTGTGTGTGTGTGTGTGTGTGTGTGTGTGTGTGTGTGTGTGTGATCTGCTGTAATGTTCATCAGTGTTTTGGGGTCCCCGGGGCTGCTGGACCACACAGGAGGATGCAGGAACTCAGAATCGCCTGAAGATTCTCCTGACACACATTATGATGCTGAAACACTGTGTGTGTGTGTGTGTGTGTGTGTGTGTGTGTGTGTGTGTTGTTTTAAAGGGGACCTATTATTCCCCTTTTTACAGAATGTAAAATGCGTCTCCGCTGTATCTAGGGTGTGTGTTTGAGTTTGAGCTGTAAATAGCGCACAGATAATGTCCTCCAGCTCTCTGAAACTGACCCTTTCAGGCTTTGATCTTAATTGTGGCATTTTGGTGACTGTCGCTTTATATGCAAATGAGATTGTGCTCTACTCAGAAGAAGGCGGAGCTATTAATGCCTATATGAGCCAGATGTAAATCAGCAGTGTGTGTGTGTTGTCAGTGCTGGTCAGGTGTGCGTGTGTGCTTCATGCTTCTGTCAGTCTATGTGGCTCCTGTTTCTGTTCATCTAGAACTCCACATCTATAATCCTCTTAGTCTATGCTGACATTATCTCCAGCAGCTCAAACACTCTGATGGCTAATGGACAGACGGCTGCTTCTCACTCAGGGCTGCTGTATATGCTAATGAGGGAGAGATGGTCACTAGTGGCCATCTGATCACACGTCAAAGGGGGAGTGTCAATCAAAGTGTTTCATTTATTCAAGTCTGATTATAAAAACAGAATTAATTCATGTTGACCATTAGAGGCAACTGGAGATACTCACACACTGCTCACACACAAACAACTGGGGTCATTTTTGCTTTAATATCATGTGATGGCTCCACTAGAGGGCTTCTGCAGATGATTTTTCTCTCCTAAATGACTTTAAGTGGATAATTGAGACATTTTTTCCAATCAAGTCTGTGGGAAAGAAAAACTCCCAATTTACCTGAACTCAGCTGTACTCGAATTAATCTTTAAAAGGGTGTGTTTTTATTAGTTAAATGTAAAATGTGTGGCTAATAATTCAGGGGGGCTAATAATTCTGATTTTTCTTTCATAAATGTTTTAATCCTCTCATTAGACTTTTTTGTTTTCATTCATTCATTTTCTTTTCAGCTTAGTCCATTTATTAATCTGGGGTCGCCACTGCGGAATGAGCCGCCAACTGTTTTACACAGCGGATGCCCTTCCAGCTGCAACCCAACAATGGAAAACTTCCATACACTTATTCACTCACTACTGACCATTTAGCCTACCCAATTCACCTGTACCACATGTTTTTGGATTTGTGGGGGGAACCGGAGCACCCTGAGGAAACCCACACCAACAGGAGGAGAACATGCAAACTCCACACAGAAACACCAACTGACCCAGCCGGAGCTCAAACCAGCGACCTTCTTGCTGTGAGGCGATTGTGCAACCCACTACGCCACCGTGACGCCTTTTTGTTTACATATTTTTTATTAAAATTCCAAAAATGATAACTGTGTTTTACTTTTCTATATGTATGCATGCATTATATAATTACTTTTTGATTTTAGTAATTGCTTGTGTAATCTGCAATGCTTTGGTAATACTTGACAAGTCATGCCAATAAATCTCTTTTGAATTGAATTGAGAGAGAGGAAGATAGGGAAAAAGAGAGAGAGAGAGAGAGAGAGAGAGAGAGATTAAGCGGCTGCTGAAACCCGACTCTCCGTCCTGCACTCTTGACTCTCTCTCTGGGACTCTCGGTTTGGCCTGAACTTAATTGTGTCCTGATATAAACAACAGGGTGAGTGTGAGATCACAGCAGCAGCTGGACAGAGACTGAGACACACACACACACACACACGAATATGACGGAGAAATCAAACACGCTGACAGATCAACTATTATGCGCACACTTAGTTTTACATTATACTCATAATGTAAAAATAATCTGCATGTCATCGATCTGTAAATAATTTGTGTAATTACATTTATAATTACATTATTGACCTTAACCCATGCTTAAACCAACCCATACGAGCATAACCCGGCCCGTATCCCACCACAAGAACACCAGAAGTGTTGTGCAACGCAATATGAAGCTATGATGCAAGTACATAGTAGTTTAGGCCACTTTATTCAAAGTAGGACCGGGAAACGGGAACAGAGAACTGTCCAAATATGCAGAGATTTTATTTCCTGTCATGTAAATATACCCTAACTATTGATAAACCATTAACTAAGGCATTTAGCTCAATCAACTACTAATTAGCTGCTTAATATTTGTCAATAAGGTCAGAATTGGGTTTAGTTATTGGGCAGGATTAGGCATGCAGAGTAAGATCATGCCTTATAAGTGCTAATAAACTGTGAATATCTTAACAATAGGCAGGTATTAAGGCAGCAGTAACGGTGTGAGTTGCTTAAACTAAAGTTTTACCATGGTTTATTTAGCTCTGGTGTGAGTGTTAGAGATGATCTGTGTGAACAGAGTCTCTCTCAGACAGACACCCGCTCTGATCGATTCGTTCCAGCAGCCGAATGAACAGAGGGGGATTACATTTCATTAGTGCTGATCCTCATTCGACATCAGAGGACACTCTCTGTCTGAACACCACTCTCAAAATACTGTGGTACTATACAGTGAATTCTGTAGAGTTTAACCATACTGTAGTAAAGAAATTGAATTAATCAAGTGTGGTGACTCTACAGTTGCTATGGTAACAACTATAGTGATTGATCTGTTTTGGTAATTCTACAGTTGCTATGGTAACACAACTACTACAGTAATCAATCTGCTGTGGTGATTCTACTGTTGCTATAGTAACACAACAACTACAGTAATCGATCTGTTGCGATGATTCTACAGTTGCTATGGTAACACAACAACTATAGGAATTGATCTGTTGTGGTGATTCTACAGTTACTATGGTAACAACAATAGTAATTGATCTGTTGTGGTGATTCAATAGTTGCTACGGTAACAACAGCTATAGCAATTGATCTGTTGCAGTGATTCTACAGGTGCTATGGTAACAACTATGGTGATTGATTGGTTTGTGGTGATTTTACAGTTACTATGGTAACACAACAACAATAGTAATTGATCCGCTGTAGTGATTTTGCAGACGCTATGGTAGCAACTATAGTAATTGATCTGTTATGATGATTCTACAGTTGCTATGGTAACAACAACTATAGTATTCAATCTGTTGCAGTGATTCTACAGTTGCTATGGTAACACAACAACAAAAGTAATTGATCTGCTGTGGTGATTCTACAGTCGCTATGTTAACAACTATAGTAATTGATCTGTTGTGGTGATTCTACAGTTGCTTTGGTAAAAACGACTATAGTATTCAATCTGTTGCAGTGATTCCACAGTTGCTATGGTAACACAACAACAATAGTAAGCGATCTGTTGCGGTGATTCTACAGTTGCTAAAGTAACACAACAACTATATTTGTTGAGTAGTTGTGGTGATTCTACAGTTGCTATGGTAACACAACAACTACAGTAATTGATCTGTCGTGGTGATTCTACAGTTGTTATGGTAACAACTATAGTAATCAATCTGCTGTGATGCTTCTACAGTTGCCATGGTAACAAAAACTATAGTGATTAATGGTTTGTGGTGATTCTACAGTTACTATGGTAACCCAATAACTATAGTAAGTTGCTATGGTAACAGGCATATAAACAGATCACCCAATGCTGTAGTTTTGTACAGCTATAGGGTATATTATACTACACTACCTCACAGTTTACTGTAGTAAAGACTAAATTATACTACAGTATTCATGAGTTTTTCAGTTCAGTTGTCTTTTTTACAAAGACTTGTAAGTACTATAATAACTGTAGAAACTGTATTGATGTGGAACTCCTGTTGTTTTCCCAGTCAGTTGCTTTTTTTAAGGATTGATCTTCGTCCTTTTCTGCCGAGTCCAGTTTCAGACTGTTTGTTTGCCTGTGAATTTTTGTCATGCTTACCATTTTACAGCCGCTGTGAACTATGTCTTGTATTTCAAGTATGCAATACAATGCTGTCGAAGAGATGTTTTAGTATGACAACAAGCTCAATGATCCTGCAAGCAAAGCAAGTCAATGTTAGCAAGTGTGGAGCATCAGTGCTGGATTCAAGAGAACAGCGTTCCTCTGAACATATCAGAATATATCAATACATCCATGGCAATGTGTGACTAGTGTTCCTATAGTATTAATGACCTCCAGCACTGTCAAGAGCATCTGTGCTCCGCGTCTCACGTCTTCAAACGCCACTTCGAGTTCATTGCGTGTCGGCATCATCTTCTGAGGTGATAGTCAGTTATTAAATAAGGAAAAGATTCATGCAGCTTCAATAAATACATTTTTACTCTTGATATTTGGTGGCAGACAATCAGTAAGTGACCATTTGTTCTCTTTGACTCGATATTTAATGGCTTTAAGATATTTAAGTTTTGCACATACATTTATTTAGCATTATTGTATGAAAACACAGCTACTGACAGAGTTGACATTTTCCAGCATGTTGTGCTGTACCTCAAGACGCGATCCTCAAACCAGAAACGGTATCTAAGAACACAGCTTTATTCATGGTCATCACATAGCTTCACAACAGTTCCAGACATTAGTTGCGGAGCCTCTGTGGGAACTGATGGAGAACAGTGAACGTCATCCTGGACCTGCCATCCCGGCATTCCCAGCTCAGGATAAGGAACGTTCCCAGGGCAGTGAATGTTTCACGTGTCTCGCTGCTTCCAGACGGGCCACAATTTATTCCTTTGGGCGACTGCCAGAGTGTAAAATGGCCAATTTGAGTGGGAGCTATTTAAACTCCGGCAATCTGCTCATTCCCTGCTCCTCTCGGCCTGATTTCACTCCTGACCACCAAATGATGCCGGACGTCTGCTCTCATCAGGACGCTTGTCAGTGGACGCTCAATCCCACGCTCTGCATTCACTTTTTTATGCTGCACTAAATGTCCCAATATTAGATCAAGTGATGTAAATCTCAATGTTCAGTTAATCACTTTAATTACATTTAAATTACTTTATATTTAATTGAAGTGCTGGGTCAAATATGGACAAATCCAACTGTTGAGTTCAATGGTTTATTTGTAGTCATGCATCTTTATTATCATTGACTTTTCCACAATCCATCTGTGGAAACACTGAAAGTTCTCCAGGATTTATAAATGTTCCATTTTTTTTTTCTAATATTTTTCCAATTATAAATTTTGTCTCATTCTAAAAGTTAAATCAGGTTATTGCATCCAAGGATGGTCAAACCTATTGTTCGGTTTTTAAAATTACATTTAAATTGCCTCAAGTATTATCATAAATAAACCGTTTAACCCAAAGATTAGGTTTGTATGTTGGATTATGACAAACCAGCCTTTATTAGAAACTTTAGCTAGTGCTTTTTTTTTTTTTTTTAATAATACTAAATGTTCTTTATTATTATTGACTGTTCCACAATCCATCCATAAATACCAAAAAAAAAAAAATTTCAGGGGGTTCTAACTGATCCAAATTTCTCAGCTTTCCTACTTTTTTCCCCTTGATTTTCTTTTAAATTAATTCATTTAATGTATTTAATTAATTAATTAATTAATTAAAATATTTAATTTATTTTACTTATTTTTAATTTATTTAATTAATTAATTAAATTACTTTATTTTATTAATTTTTAAAATTATTTTATTAATTAATTTAATTTTAAATAACTTTTTCAGCTTTATTGATTTTGTATCACTCTAAAAATGTCACGTGATTTTTCATTTATTTATTTATTTTTATTTACTTTTTTATTTCCTAATTTAATTTCATTATTTAATTTATTTATTCAATTAATTTACTTTATTATTTTATACATTTATTAATTTAATTTTTCAGCTTTATTGGTTTTATATCACTCCAAAAATGTCAAGTTATTTACCTTAAATTAGGTAAAATACAACCCATTCATTCATTTTCTTTTCGGCTTAGAACATTTATTAATCTGGGGTCGCCACAGCGTAATGAACCGCCAACTTATCCAGCACGTTTTACGCATGGATGCCCTTCCAGCTGCAACACATCTCTGGGAAACATCCACACACACTCATTCACACTCATACACTATGGACAGCTTAGCCTACCCAATTCACCTGTACCAGAAGCACTGTAAAAAAAAAAAGCATTGTAGTAAGCAATATACATGTTGTACTATAATTTTTATACGCATGTCAATATAATAACAAGAAAGATCGGACAAAAGAAAGGAAGAAAAGTCTCACTTCTACTACTCTACTACTAACTGGCATCTGTTGGACGATTTAAAGTTCACTCAAAGTTCATGTGAATCTTTGACGCTGACATCGGTAAAATAAAATGTAAAAAATTACTTTAGAATTTATAATTATAATATATTTTATTTCAAAATAAAATATTTCCCAGAGATGGGTTGCGGCTGGAAGGGCATCCGCTGCGTAAAAACCTGCTGGATAAGTTGGCGGTTCATTCCGCTGTGGCGACCCCGGATTAATAAAGGGACTAAGCTGACAAGAAAATGAATGAATGAATGAATAAAATAACCGAAAGGCAGTTTCATTCAATGTACCACCTTCGTGTGTAAAGCTGCCATGTAGTCCATCATTCTTCATTCAATCAAAAAGCATCACGGCATAGCATTAAGGTCAACTAGTTGATTAGTCAGTGCAACCTTTAGTGTGTGTGGTGTTCAGTGTGTGTATTTGTATAATCATCTGCTGATCTGCATCCCAATCATCACCAATACTGCAGAAGACCTACTGGAACCAGCATGGACCAAGATTCTCACAGAAATCAGTCAAGTTTGGTGAAGGAGAAATCATGGTTTGGGGTTCATTCAGTATGGAGAGATCTGCAGAGTGGATGATCAACATCAACAGCCTGAGGGATCAAGACATCTGTGCTGCCCATTACATTACAAACCACAGGAGAGGGACAATTCTCCAGCAGGATAGCGCTCCTGCTCATACTTCAGCCTCCACATCAAAGCTCCTAAGAGCTAAAGTGCTCCAGGATTGGCCAGCCCAGTCACCAGACATGAACATTATTGAGCATGATGAAGGAGGAGGTGTTGAAGATGAACACAAAGACTCTTGATGAACTCTGGGAGTCCTGCATGACTTTATTAATCAGTGATGTGAGTCATGTCAGAGATGTATGGATGCAGTCCTGCAAGCTCATGATGGAGTCAGACACAATATTCATTCTGTCTCCACTGCAGCAGGACTTTATATTCTATACTGGACATTATTTCTGTTCAGTGATGAGACTTTAGTCTGAGCAGAGTCAGAGCGCACTGTCCTCATCAAATCAGTCAACATCAAGACATGATCAGAGTTTATTGAGCTCAAATCAGCAAAATCTAGAGGCCTTCACCTTTCATTGACACTTCTGATACCAAATCATCAACTAGAAGTCAGGATATTATTTGATGTTCCTAAAACTCAGATAGGTCACAAGACTTTAGTCAGGTAGTGTGCTCTCCTCGCTCAGACAGTAGCCAAACCCGCGCCGTGACCAGCAGCTAAATATTCACAGGGTGCAAGAGTTTAACAGGTGAAAGTAATGGATTAACAGCCCACACCAGATGCACTGTGAGTTTTCCAGCTGTTCTTCTGCCTCTGTGTGTGTGTGTGTGTGTGTGTGTGTGCGTGTGTGTGTGTGTGCACATCGAAACATTTTAGCTGAGTTATCAAAACAGAGGCGCACTTATCAGTCGTCTGTCATTGAAGAGATACAGCCTACTGTCCCAACACACACGCTGATCCTCAGATTTACAACCCGCACTCTGCGTGTGTGTGTGTGTGGATACAGTATGTGTTGTATTTTTGTGTGGTGTTGTATGTGTGTTTTGTTCTGTGAGTGTGCATTGATTGTGCATGTGTGGATGTATGTTTCTATGCATGTATGTGTGTGTGTGTGTGTGTGTGTGTGTGTGTGTGTGAGTCTCTGGAGTTCAGTGAGTGTGTGTGTTGTAAGTTTGTGTGAGTATTGTTCAGTGTGTGTGCTTATTTGTGTGTTGTTCAGTGTGTATTTTAGTGTGTGTATTTTTATCTGTGTGCAGTGTGTGTGCACATATGTTTGTGTACGTATGTGGGTGTTTATGGAGTTTAGTGAGTATGTGGTGTGTGTTGTAAGCTTGTGTGTGTGTTGTTCAGTGTGTGTGAGTCTGGCATTCAGTGAGTGTGTGTGTGCACAGCATGTTTGTGTGTGGTGTTCAGTGCATGTGTGTGTGTGGATGACTGTAATAATAATAATAATAATAATAATAATAATAATAATAATAATAATAATAATAACAACAGTTATAATAATAATAATAATAACAATAATAATAACAGTAATAATAATAATAATAATAATAATAATAATAATAATAATAATAATAACTGTAATAATAGTAATAATAATAATAATAATAATAGTAATGAAATAAAATAAAATAATAATAATCATAGTTAAAATAATAATAATAATAATAATAATAATAATAATAATAATATAAGTAATAATAATAAATAATAATAACAGTAATAATAATAATAATAATAATAATAACAGTTATAATAATAATAATAATAATAACAGTTAAAATAATAATAATAATAATAATAATAATAATAATAATATTAATAATAGTAATAAAATAAAATAATAATAACAGTTAAAATAATAATAATAATAATAACAACAGTAATAATAATAATAATAATAATAGTAATAAAATAATAATAATAATGATAATTAATAATAATAATAATAACAGTTATAATAATAATAATGATGATTAATAATAATAATAACAGTTATAATAATAATAATAATAACAGTAATAATAATAATAATAATAATAATAATAATATTAATAATAATAATAATAATAATAATAGTAATAATAAAATAATAATAATAATAACAGTTATAATAATAATAATAATAATAATAATAATAATAGTAGTAGTAATAAAATAAAATAATAATAATAGTAATAACAGTTATAAAAATAATAATAATACCACTACTAATAATAATAATAACAGTAATAATAATAATAATAATATTAATAATAATAATATAAAATAAAAATAATAATATAACTATACATGATATAATGATTAATATTTCACAGGAGGGCTCCTAACTTTGCCTTCATCTGCAGATGTAAACAGGGCTGTAGAGAAAAGCGGCGCTCCTCAAAGCACCCTGAAGGTGTTTGTTTGCTTCTGCAGGCATTTCTTCAGTGCATTCAGTGTGCTGGAAATAAAGTGGCAAGAGTGGTTTCATTAGAGCAAACACAGGTGTGGACGGTGGAAAAGAGACGCTCTGTTCAGCAGGCTTTGAAGATCAGCAGATCTGGAGCTGCCGCATGAAGATCTGTGACTTTCTGCAGCACGAGTACGGAAACATCACACTCAAGAAAAGCCACCATTACTGGACAAAATGTGTTGTGCAAGAGGACACACTGTAAAATATCTGTTCATGAGCAGTTTCTGTATAAATAAATAAGTGCTTTTATATAAAGCGCTGCTAAACTACATATTAAAGTAGCACTCCTGAGGAAAACTCCTTGGTTACAGTACCCTGAGTGTTTGCCGTTTGTCACTTTACACTGCTGGCCTCGGGTCATGCGGATATTTCTGAATCAGCTAAATGATGTTTCCTGTATGCATTAATAGTGCAGCGTGGTCCCGAAACCGCACACTTCCACCCAGCCCGTATAACCCGGCGTACTCTACTCTACTGTACTGTAGTGTAGTGTTGATCATACAGATGCAGAGGCAGCAGTGAAGGTCAAAGCTTTAAAGCTGCATTAGGAATAAAGAGCGACTCAGGAGAGCTTTATAGCCGGAGCTCCAGAACACAAAGCCTGCAGTGTGAAGCTGTGCTGAGGGTTCAGCCTCCATCACGACCACACTCCTCCATCTGCTTCCACCTACAGCCTTTTTTTCCCATCTTCTTTTCCTCCATCTGTTTCCTCCATCTTTTTTTCTCCTATTGTTACCATAGCAACTGTAGAATCACCACAACAAATCAATTACTGTAGTTGTTGTTACCATAGCAACTGTAGAATCACCCCAACAGATCAATTACTATAGTTGTTGTTACCATAGCAACTGTAGAATCACCCCAACAGATTGCTTACTATAGTTGTTACCATAGCAACTGTAGAATCACCAAAACAGATCAATTGCTATAGTTGTTGTTACCATAGCAACTGTAGAAGCACCACAACAGACCAATTACTGTAGTTGTTGTTACCGTAGCAACTGTAGAATCACCAAAACAGATCAATTACTATAGTTGTTGGGTTACCATAGCAACTGTAGAAACACCACAACAGATCAATTGCTATAGTTGTTGTTACCATAGCAACTGTAGAATCACCGCAACAGATCAATTTATATAGTTGATGTTACCATAGCAACTGTAGAATCATCCCTGCAGATCAATTACTATAGTTGTTGTTACTATAGCAACTGTAGAATCACCACAACAGATCAATTACTATAGTGATTGTTACCATAGCAACTGTAGAATTATCACCGCAGATCAATTACTATAGTTGTTGTTATCATAGCAACTGTAGAATCACCACAACAAATCAATTACTATAGTTGTTGTTACCATAGCAACTGTAGAATCACCAAAACAGATCAATTGCAATAGTTGTTGTTACCATAGCAACTGTAGAATTACCACCGCAGATCAATTACTATAGTTGTTGTTACTATAGCAACTGTAGAATCACCACAACAGATCAATTACTATAGTTGATGTTACCATAGCAACTGTAGAATCACCACCACAGATTAATTACTATAGCTGTTGTTATCATGGCAACTATAGAATCACCACCGCAGATCAATTACTAGAGTTATTGTGATACCATAGCAACTGTAGAGTCAACACCGCAGATTAATTACTATAGCTGTTGTTACCATAGCAACTGTAGAATCATCGCAGATCAGTTACTATAGTTGTTGTTACCATAGCAACTGTAGAATCACCAGTGCTGATCAATCACTATAGTTGTTGTGTTACCATAGCAGCACCAATAAATTAATTATATATATACATAATGTATATATAATTATAGAATTTACCATAAATTACTACAGTATTTTTCCACATGGGGTGTTTTCAACCCACATAACAAAATCTAGAATGGTTCCTGGAGAGATGAGATATTAATATGCTTAATTCCAAAAATAGTTGAGCTCATTAAACATGTGTGATGGAGTCCAGCATAAGAGAAGAGAAAAACTTAACAGAGAGAAAACGGCAGCATTATTATTATTATATGAGAAGCGAGAGGCAGATCTGTGTGTGTGTGTGTGTGTGTGTGTGAGTGTGTGTGGCCGCACAGGAAATTAAGAAACCTCCGCGGCTCTGCATATTTATCTGCTGTTATTATTATGAGGAACAGGAGATTTGAGCAGAAGCGGAGCGGGTTCAACACGTGTTGAGCTCTTCATGTGAGGCCAGGCCCAGAGAAATCACTTCATAACCGCTGCATTTATTGACTTGTGTCTCCACATTACTTGTTTAGTAAGCGGATCCTCAGTAATGCCCGTGGACTGATCTGAGGCCAGCAGAAAGAAACTGTCCGTGGACTCAGAGCAGGTAAATGTGCCGTACACTATTAACACTCACATCTGGACTCTAAAAACACATATAAAATACTGGTGTGATTAAATCATACTATAATGTGTATTATAGCTGCTGTATTCCCACATGAACAACACTGCAGTCAGTTATTTTACACTGCATATATTAATTACACCTCTTTGTTAATGAATGCTGCAGCATGTCTGCAGTGTGTGCAGCTTCATTTACACAGATGGTTCTGCTGAAGGAGGATCAGACAGGGTGAACTCATGTGCTCGTTCTCGATGAATGTGTGTATTTGTGCTGCTGCGTGTGTAAATATGCTGGACTCCACTGTAATCTGCAGGAGATTATAGACATCACTGATGAAAATCCTCTGAGGAGGGTCCATCTACATCAGGGGTGTCAAACTCAGTTGCTGGAGGGCCGCAGCCCTGCACAGTTCATTTCCAACCCTGCTCCAACACGACAGAAGGGGGTAAGAACTAAGTCTGATCAGGCGTGTTCAATTAGGGTTAAAGCTGAACTGTGCAGAGCTGAGGAGTTTGACACCCCTGATCTACATTATCTCCATCACCATCCTCATCTTCATGATTTATCTTTATTCTCAACATCATCATCATCATCCTCATCTTCATCATAATTTATCATCCTCAACATCATCATCATCCTCATCTTCATCATACTTTATCTTCATCTTCAACATCTTTATCATCATCATCATCCTCATCTTCATCATAATTTATCATCCTCAACATCATCATCATCCTCATCTTCATCATACTTTATCTTCATCTTCAACATCTTTATCATCATCATCATCCTCATCTTCATCATAATTTATCATCCTCAACATCATCATCATCCTCATCTTCATCATACTTTATCTTCATCTTCAACATCTTTATCATCATCATCATCTTCATCATACTTTATCTTCATCTTCAACATCTTTATCATCATCATCATCCTCATCTTCATCATAATTTATCATCCTCAACATCATCATCATCCTCCTCATCTTCATCATACTTTATCTTCATCTTCAACATCTTTATCATCATCATCATCCTCATCTTCATCATACATTATCTTCATCTTCAACATCTTTATTATCATCATCCTCATCTTCATCATAATTTATCATCCTCAACATCATCATCATCCTCATCTTCATCATACTTTATCTTCATCTTCAACATCTTTATCATCATCATCATCATCATCATCTTCATCATAATTTATCATCCTCAACATCATCATCATCATCATCCTCATCTTCATAATTTATCTTCATCCTCAAGATCTTTATCATCATCAACTTCTTAATAATCCTCAACATCATCATCATCATCTTCATCATACTTTATCTTCATCTTTAACATCTTTATCATCATCATCCTCATCTTCATCATAATTTATCATCCTCAACATCATCATCATCATCCTCATCTTCATAATTTATCTTCATCCTCAACATCTTTATCATCATAAACTTCTTAATAATCCTCAACATCATCATCATCATCATACGTTATCTTCATCCTCAACATCATCATCCTCCTCTTCATCATACTTTATCTTCATCCACAACATCTATCATTATCATCCTCATCTTCATCAACCTCTTAATCATCCTAATTATCTTCATCATCCTAATCTTCATCGTCATTAGCATCATCATCGTCTTCATCATCATCATCTTTATACACTTCTCAATTATCCTCATCATCCTCATTTTCATCATAATTTATCTTCATCCACACTCATGAATATCAACACTTTATCTTCACCATTATCATCTTCATCATCATCATCCTCATCTTTACCATAATTGTCACCATCATCTTCCTCATCCTCATCATAATTTATCTTTATCCTTAACATCTTTATCATCATCAACTTCTTCATCATCCCCAACATCATCATCATCATCATCTTCATCTTCATCATAATTTATCATCTTCAACATCTTTATCATCATCATCATCATCATCATCATCATCAACTTCTCTATCATCTTCATTATCTTCATCATACTTTATCTTCATCCTCAACATCTATCATCATCATCCTCATTTTCATCAACCTCTTAATCATCCTAATGATCTTCATCATCCTCATCTTCATCATCCTCTTCATCATCATCCTCATCATAATTTATCTTCATCCTAAACATCATCATCATCTTTTTTATCAACTTCTCAATCAGCCTCATCATCCTCATCTTCATCATAATTTATCTTCATCCTGAACATCAACACTTTATCTTCACCATTATCATCTTTAACTTCATCATCATCCTCATCTTTACCATAATTTGTCATCATCATCATCCTCATTTTCATAATTTATCATCCTCATCATCATCATCATTATTCTCATCTTCTTAATCACTCTCATTATCTTCATCCTCAAAATGTCATCATCCTCATCTTCATCATCCTCATTATTTATATTTTAATCTTTAGTGTTACAAATATGTACACACTCTCTTTATAAATATTTATGTCAACAATAAACTGCAGATATCAGTGTGTGTGTGTGTGTGTGTGTGTGTGTGGCAGTAAACAGGTGTTAAAGGTGCACACAGAATATTGTAATCCCTACAACTGAACACTCAGCCAGTTCTACCATTTACTTTATTACACATCTCAGTAAAATATATTCATAACACACATTATTACAAGGTGTGCCGGTGTGTGTGTGTGTGTTCTGCTGTTATCTGTGTGTTCACTGATGTGCGGTCAGTCTGCCAGTGTGTGTGTCTGTGTTGTTATCAGTGTCCAGCTTCTCCATCCTGTGAGTCTGCAGAGAGTCTTCAGTGTTCTGCTCAGTCTGCCGGTGTGTGTGTGTGTGTGTGTGTGTGTGTGTGTGTGTGTGTGTGTGTGTGTTGTGTGTGTGTGTGTGTTGTGTTGCTCCCTGACTCACAGGTGACGCTCCATTCCACAAGTCACTGGAGATCATGGGAAACAAGAAAACCTATTAATCACTGCTAATGGTGCAGAACCCAGAGCTGGAGCTGCCCTCACACACACACACAAACTAAAAAACACACGCGGTGTAAATCTGGTGTGTGCATATGTTTATGTGTGTGCATAAGAGTGTGTGTGTCCGTATAAGTATGTGTAAAAGTGTGTGTGTTTGTGCACAAGTGTGTGTGTGTGTAAATTTGTGTGTGCATAAGTGTGTGTGTGTGTGTGTGTGCGTATAAGTACAGTAAGTGTTAGTGTGTGTGTGCATAAGTGTGTCAGCGCATACATGTGTGTGTTTGAGTGTATGGGCATGAGTGTGCGCATAATTGGGTGTGTGTGTTTGTGTAAAAGTGTGTGTGTGTGTGTATAATGTGTGTCCGCCAGTTTGTGAGCATATGTGTGCAGTTTGTGAGCAAGTATGTGTGTGTTCAAGTGTTTATGTTAGTATGTGTAAAAATGTGTGTTTGTGCATAAGCGTGTGTGCGCGCGTAAGTTTGTATGTACATACGTGTGTGTATAAATGTTTGAGGGTGTGTGTGTGTGTGTGTGTCTATATAACTATGTTCAAGTGTATGTGTGTGTGTGTGTGTGCATAATTGTGTGTGTGTGTGTGTGTGTGTGTGTGTTTGCTTTTGTTAAAGTGTGTGTCTGCATAATGTGTGTGTCCGCAAGTGTGTGAGCATATGTGTGGTTGTAATTTAGTGCGCAAGTGTGTGTATAAGATTGTGTGTGCATAATGTGTGTGCGTATAAGTAGGTGTATCAATGTGTGTGTGTGTGCGTGTGTGTTTGTGCATAAGTGTGTGTGCGGAAGTTTGTATGCAAACAAGTGTGTGGGTGTGTGTATAAGTGTTTGTGTGTGCATATTTGTGTGTGTATAAATCTTTGTGTGTGTGCAAATGTGTGTGTGTGTGTGTGCAAATAAGTATGTTTAAGTGTGTGTGTGTGTGTGTGTGTATAAGTATGTGTAAAAATGTGGTAAAACCCACATTGCACCCCCCCCACACACACACAGTGTAAAAGTGCCTAAGTGTGTGTGTGTGTGTGTAAATTTGTGTGTGTGTGTGCATGTTTGAGTGTGCATAATATTGTGTGTGTGTGTTTGTGTAAAAGTGTGTGTGTGCATAATGTGTCTCTTACAAGTTTGTGACCACTTACAAGGTTGTAAGTCTGTGTGTGTGTGTGCGCGCGTGTACAAGTATGTATAAAATGTGTGTGTTTGTGCATAAGTGTGTGTGCGCTAGTTTGCATGTACATAAGTGTGAGTGTGTGTGTATTAGTGTTTGTGTGTAAGTAAGTGTATGTGGGTTTGTGTGTGTATAAGAATGTGTAAAAGTGTGTATGTGTGTGCATAAGTGTGTGTGTGTGTGAACAAGTGTGTATGTGTGTGTTTGTGCATATGTCTGAATATGTGTAAAAGTGTGTGTGCATGTGTTTGTGACTTTAAGCATGTGTAAATGTATATGTGTGTGTGCGTGTGTGTGTGTATAAGTACAAGTAAAAGTGTGCATATAAGGTTGCGTGTGTGTGAAAGTGTGCGTGATTATGTGTAAAAGTGTGTGTGTGTGTGTGTGTGTGTGTGCATTAACAGCCCCTCAGTGTCTCGTGTCTCTCTCCTGCAGGATAATAATGTGCTGCTGATGAAAGAGTTTTGCTAAACGCTGCAGTTTCTCACAGTCTGCCGGAGTGTGAGGAGCTCAACCGTGAACACTTACACAGATCCTCCTTCACACCACTGGCAGACCAATGACAGAGCACACACACAAATGACTGAACACACACACACACACACACAAATACAGCTGAACACAGATCGTTCATCAGGTCCGATGGCAGGCTGTGTGTGTGTGTGAGTGCGCGCATGTGTAAAAGTGTATGTGCATAAATGTGTGTGTGTGCGTGTATAACAAAGTGTGTAAGCTTGTGTGCATAAGTGTGTATGTGTGTGTGTGTGTTATCTGCAGACGTTCCTCAATATACAGCAGCTCCTCTACTGTTACCGTCACGAGTTTACACACACAGCTGTTAGCGCTGCATTTGTTCGTCAGCTCGTGTCAGATTCACACAACACACGCCTGACTACCGTGAACACACACACACACACACACACACACACACACACACACACACTGCAAAAATTGCTTATCTAGACAAGAGCTGCAATCCTAATTATGGCTAAACACAATCTTACTGAGTGGTGAGGCAGTGGCACAGTAGTTAGTGCTGTCGCCTCACAGCAAGAAGGTCACTGGTTCGAACCTCGGCTCAGTTGGTGTTTCTGTGTGGAGTTTGCATGTTCTCCCTGCCTTCGCGTGGGTTTCCCCCGGGTGCTCCGGTTTCCCCCGCAGTCCAAACACATGCGGTACAGGTGAATTGGGTAGGCTAAATTGTCCGTAGTGTATGAGTGTGTGTGTGAATGTGTGTGTGGATGTTTCCCAGAGATGGGTTGCGGCTGGAAGGGCATCTGCGGGGTAAAAACTTGCTGGATAAGTTGGCGGTTCATTCCGCTGTGGCGACCCCGAATTAATAAAGGGACTAAGCCGACAAGAAAATGAATGAATGATCAGCAATCTTACTGATCTGGTTTTAAGAATACACCACTATCAAAGATCAAACTGTGTAGGGTTATGATTATTTTTTTAATTATTAAAGCCTAAATGTAGCTTATTATAGCTTAAAATGTAGCTTAATTATATTCAGAGACCAGTCGTGTACTTTATTTTAGCTGTAATAACTTTGCTTATTAATTAAATGCTCAATCTCAGGCATAAACCTGTTCATTAGTGAACCGATACACTCTGTTGTGTGTTGATGCAGTCAGCTTTGACAGTATTTTGAGCAACCAGTAATCATTTTTGCATTGTAAACACTGTCAAGTCTTCATGTTAATAATAAATTGAGGGCAATAAGCATGTGTGTGTGTGTGATCCTGATTTAATTCATACAATAATCCTTACCACAGTGGGCCTTATCATACACCCGGCACAATAAGGCGCAAGACATGTTCGCCGTGATTTGTTGCTATTTTCAGACCAGCGCAATAGCTATTTTCACGTTTTGCTTCGTGTTGTTTAAATAGTAAATCCATTTGCGCCACTTTTGGGCTTCTTCAGTTTATTAATGACCATCAGCATCTGTATAATGAGATTATTATTAGCAGTATTATTGATTAGCTGCAGATTTATATTTGCTTTAATAAACACAAGTGTAGATGTGTCCAGCTGGGTTTTTTTTGGAGACGTCTGCATCAGCATATAGGGGAAAAGAACAGGACGTGTGTTTGGATATCACTCAGTTTTCTGACCACACTTCATTATTATTGTTCATTTACTCCTTTGCTGGAGATTAGAACTGAATTTAGAAACAGTTTAGACACAAATCTTTGTGCTTAACAAAGGAGATTAAATATGTGGGCTAATGGATGTGTTCAGTGGAGTGGAGTTTCCTCACTCCACCAAAGTAAAGGAGTAAAGTAAAGGAGTAAAGTAAAGAGGCTGAATGGAGGAGGCTCGTTCTTTATCCTCGCGCTGCAGATGCTCTGTTCAACTGTTTCTCTAGTGAAGCGTTCAGTTTTTACACTTACAAAGTCGCCATGTAAATAGCAAATGCACCATGGAGCGACGCAACTGACTCTTAAAGGGAATGAGAGACGAGACTCTGATTGGTTTAATGCAGGTTCTGCTCAAAACACAGCCAGAACTCATTAAGAAAATAAGCACAACCCTGTTAGACCATGCGCAGAGCGGATTTATCCATCCTTAAAACAGCAAAAGTAAATTCAGACGTGCTCTTAAAGCTTTTGTGCCATTCGCTTCAGACTTTACACCTAGAAAGTTACAATTTTCAGACATGATATATAATAATGATTGTTAAATGAAGATGAATTCTCCTGTTAGGTAACTCTAGTTTAAAAAAATACAGATTAAAATGCAAATAACCTACAGTTGATAATGATAACTAGACTAAACCTAACCCAACCCTAATGTTCTGACATTATTTTCTATGCTAAAGCCTAGATAAGTTGTCTCATCTCAAGAAATAAGCATACCAAGTATAGTTATCTGACTGCTCTGGCAGATCACCGATAGTTTCTAGTCTGCATCTTCTTAAATCATTCACTCATTTTACTGTAGTTATTTTTCGCCGTGCAGCTGTAGCAGACTGCCGTCCATATTTTTGGCAGTGCTTTATTTGTGACCCTCAGTATTCTTCAGCCTTGGCCTTTAGAAGACGAGAAGCTCGGTAGCCGCTGTAAAAAGGTCATCATCGAGTCTCCACACGAGACAACAGTGGCTATCCGAGCCTCTTCAAGAGCTGAAGAATGAGATTATGGGGCAGTAAATCAGATCAGATAATCTCCAGCCGGACACCACAAGGATTCGGGACGGTGCAACTGCAGGAGTGGCGTCAAAGCGCGACACGGGGCGCTGCGTTCGGGAAGAGGAAGAATGTGAGGGCGGATATTTTTACATTTAGTCGTTTAGTAAACGCTTTTGTCCAAAGTGACTTACAATTGTGGAGGCATTCAGTGATTCAATACACTGCAAAGCATGCAGTCCAATATCTAAAACATCCTGAATCAAGAAGCATTTTCTAGACAAATATTGCATTGTTTTCAGTCAAAATGAAGGGAGTTTTTCATTGAAACAAGCAAAATAACTTGCAAAAGAGTAATACTTTTGTTTTCGCTTTGAAATAAATGTGTTTTCTTACCCCATTGGCAGATTATTTTGCTTGTTTTACAGCAAAACTCACTTTAAAAACACAATATTTTTACTTGTTTAGAAGATTCAGAATTGCGCGACTGCAGGAGTGCCGTCATACCGTCGTTGCATACCGTCAAACAAATGAAAACCAAACATATAAATTAATTACAAATAATAATAGAGGTGTAACGGATCATGGTTGATTCGTATGGATCACGACCCACAGTTCGTAACACACGTGACCCGCGGACAAATACATTTTTTTTTGACTGGTAGATTAATCCTAAATTTGTAAGGATCACAGAGAGATCACGTCATTCAAATCACATGTAAGAAAGCATTCAGGCTTCGCAACACAATCTCACGGCAATTCGTAACTTTTTCATTTAGTTGCTAATTCGTATGAATTCGTACGATCTAATTCGTACAATTTAGTACGATTTGCTCATCCCCCAATGACAGTTGGGGTTAGGGGTGGGGTCAGGTGCCACGCCTCCTTTTTAAAATCGTTCCATTTCGTACGACTGAACTCGTACGAATTTGTACGAATTAGCCACTAAACTGGCAAAACGTAAAATACTTACGTTTTCTCGTGAGATCAGGCTGGGCTTCCCTGTAAAATATAATAGTTACAGTAGAAGTTGTGGTTGTTATTAGGGATGTTTCTTAGGTTATTAAAAGTGTTTTCTGTCTTGTTTATCCTGCATTAATGCATTCGGTGTAAGCTGCATGATTCCTCATTAAAAGATCAGGATCTCAACACCCACGCAACATCAATTATAAATGATGCTGATTTGCATATGTTTCATAATCCTTCCGATCGCTCCATTCATATGTGTGTTTGGAAAATGCAAAAATCAAGAAAGAGATTGAGTCTTTGGTCTTTTGAGTTAGTTAGGAAGTTGCAGTCAAGTAACACAGCAGTACTGGGAGAACAGTTTATGGTGTGGATAAAACCTCTGATGTTTATGGTAAAGATTTAAATCACCATCAGATGCATTTAAAGAGGCGGAAAAATGAAAGTTGTAGGCAGCAATTACATTATTTAAGCAGTAGGTGGCGATAACCAGCTGTCAAAAATATGCCACTGAATAATTCTTCAGAAAGGATCATCCAGCAATGAAACATGAAGTTTTATGAGTGAATAACTGAATCATTTACTGAAAATGAGACTACAAATAAACTTGCGTTGTACAAGTGATAGTATTAGACTTCTACATTTAGTGTTATCAGCAACAGTAATAACAGTGAATTTATCACAGGGCTGGGTATTTTATTACTTGTTTTTATTCAGCTGATTTGTTCGTTAAATTTATTTATAATAAAATTACAGGTTCTCTGTTTTGTTAGTTCAAATCAAAGGTGTCTTGCAGTGCTGTTTTTGTAATAAACGGAAAGCAAATTAAATTTGTTTTCTCCTCTTTTTGGCTGATCAGAAATATGAAAAAAAAATTACAACTATTAAACGTTAAAAAAATTTTAAATAACTGATTTCCTATTGTATTAAGTTTCAAAAGAAATGATTACTCCAGTCGTTATTGTAATAATAATAATAATAATAATAATAATAATAATAATAATAATAATAATTAATATGAGAGTGATTTCAAAAGGATTATGTGCATTTGAAGACTAGAGTAATGAGGCTGGAAATTAATCTGTAAAATCACTGGAATACGCAGATAAATTTAATTATAAGCTACTTTTGAACAGTTATTTTATAGTGCAATAACATTTCGCAATTATACAACGTGTACTGTATTTTTGATAAAGTAAACGCAGCTTTGTTGAGCAGAAGCTGATTTTAAAACATTTAAAAATTCTACTGACCTCAAACTTTTGACCAGTACAGTATATATATATATATAAATATACATACATACATATACATACACACACATACATATACATACACACATATATATATATATATATATATATATATATATATATATATATATATATATATATATATATATATATATATATATATATATATATATATATAAATATATATATATATATATAAATATATATATATATATAAATATACATATATATATATATATATAAATATACATATATATTTAAATATATATATATTTAAATATATATATATATATATATATATATATATATATATATATATATATATATATATATATATATATACACATATACATACACATATACATACATATATATATATATATATATATATATATATACACATATACATACATACATATATATATATATATATATATATATATATATATACACACACACACACACACACACACACACACACACACACACACACACACACACACACACACACACACACACACACACACACACACACACACACACACACACACACACACACACACACACACACACACACACACACACACACACACACACACACACACACATTAATGCTCTCTGGGGACGAGAACTGCTTCTATTATTCTATTATCCTCATTTTAGTCGCTTTATTTTGATCAATAACTAAATGCACGTAAATGTAAATTCAGATATCAATACTGCTAAGCTGAGAGTTTTCCTTTAGTATTTTTAAATATCTTATAGAGTCAAATCAGCCTTAAAAATAATACATTTATAGAATAAAATTCATACATGCACAGCAGAATTCAGTTACAAAATCCAATTTATAAATACAACACACAATTCACAAATTTATATGAAAACAAACATATTTTGGTCAAATGAGCTGGATTTGTGTTTATGAATTGGTTTTGTGTATTTAAGAATCATCTATTGAATTTTCAAATTGGTTTTATGCATTTACAATTCGTGTTTTGCATTTACGAATTGTTTTTGTCTATTTACGAATCGTGTTTTGAATTCACAAATAAGATTTCTGTATTAACAAACTGTGTTTTGAATTTATGAACTGGATTTGTGCATTTATAAATTGTGTTTTGAATTCAATAATTGGGGTGGTTCATTCCGCTGTGGCAACCCCGGATCAATAAAGGGAATAAGCCGACAAGAAAATGAAAGAAAGAAAATGAATTTATGAATTGGATTTTGTAAATGTGAATTGTGTTGTGGAACTGTATTTTGTAAATGTATTATTTTGAGAGATTGATCTGGCTCTATAATCGATTGCAATGCCATTTTCTTTTCTTTCTTTCTGTCTTTTTTTTTTTTTTTACACGTTTTGCTTACTAAAACAAGTCCTTCCTCAGGTCTCTGCAATATTCTGGTTACCTTACCCTGGTTGTTTATGTAGCTTGGCAGTTAGTGCTCAACTAAACTCTATTAAACCCGTTGTCTATACAGCATTGAATGTCTTAACTTGCGAATTAAGATCTTTATTTTGCTTTGCCGTGCTCAATTTAAACTTCATTCCAGTCACGATAACAGGCTCTCCGGCTTTTTTTGTTTTGTTTTTGCTGCTCGTGTTGAAGGGTCCCCGAGGGATGGAGCAAACCTAATAGAAATCAGAATGAAAGAGTTAACCCCTGCGCCCTGCCCTGGTCAAACCATCCCTCGTTTCGGGAGGGAGGGAGCAAGAAAAGGAGGACAGGAATCCTGTCTTGTGTTTCTAATATCTTTATGAAGAAATCCCTCCGGGCCGGGAACGTCTTGGGTGTTCCGAGAGGGAAAAATAAAAAATGCTCCACAAAAAGTTTCTGCCGACAGGGTGAAAATCAGTATTGAACGCATCAATTTTTCTCAGAGAAGCTTTAAACGGTTATATTCTGTGATAAACAACATTACTGCTCCTGTTACATTACAGTTCTGTTATCTCATAACTAATTTCTAAAACCTGATTTAAGATCTGCCTTGATGACTGTACATAATATTTGACTCGATATATATTAGTATTCAGTTTAAAGTGACATGTAAAAGCTTAACTAGGTTAGTTGTGTAAATTGGGCAAGCTAATTATTATTGTATAACAGTGGTTTGTTCTGTTTACAGTCAAAAACAAATATTGCTTAAGGGGGCTATAATATTGACCTTAAAATGGGTTTAAAACTGCTTTTAATCTAGCCGAAATAAAACAAATAAGACTTCCTCAATAAGAACAAATATTGGAGGAAATACTGTGAAATATTCGTGCTCTGTTCAACATCATTTGGGAAATTTTAGATAAATTCACATGAGGGCAAATAATTCTGACTTTAACTGTATTAAACAAATTTCTTGCGCTGTAAATATTTTAAGTTTAGTTGTGCAGTTTAATTTGAGTTCACATGACTTTTGGCATCAAAACAGATCAAACTAACTGGTCTTGCACTGACACACACAGAAGTCGCAATCCCATTTAACAACAACCGCACTGTAAACCAATATTTACGGTTCTGAATTTCATTTCGGGATGTTGATCTCTGCTCTGATTATTTTCGATGTTGAAACTTCAACTGTGAAGTTTAACAAACTGTCTCTTATTGACATTTTAGCATTGGTGTGAAATTAATGTTAACCAGTATACTGAT
>NC_133177.1:707500-712500 GCF_049306965.1 Danio rerio
GTGTGCTGTGCGGGATAATAGCAATAATAAACAGCCTGCTGTCCGTCTAGTGCGCTTGCTTTGCTTTTAAATGTGTCGGGAAGAGATAAAGGTTTCTGGAGAAATTAGGAAAGGACTTGTTTTACTTAGAGTTTTAGTCTTGCTTACTGTCAAAATATCAAAAAATTCTGAAACAAAGAAGTACAAAATATTGTGCTGCTTTCAGAAATAATGAGAAAATTAAGCGAGCTTTTCCTATCTAAATAATCTAAATAAAGCTAAAGAATCTGCCAATCGGGTGAGTAAAATAACTGTTTATGGTTTGTATTAAGGTTATTTCTCTTAGCCTATGCATTGGCAGACTATATCAGCCGTATTTTCAAACGTAGCCCCGCGGACATTTCTGAAGACTGCAAAATACGTCACGGGAGGTAAGTATTTGTGCAGTTTTTGTTTTCGTGAATCTGCAAGAAGCTGCTGTGCGCACTTTTTTTGCGCATCTCGAACGCCTCTCGGGAGCGCGCGCTGTTCGCGTCCGTGCTGTTCTCGCGTGAAAAGCCCCCAGAGGCCGAGTCGAGCAACCGTCTATCCGACTGTCCGACTGACTGAACGATTGACTGGGCGACCCAGCCACCCTCCTCCTTCTCCTTCCCTAAACTCAAGCTACGATTTACAAAAGTCGTCCAGAAAAGAAAAGCAAAAGCCCTCGTCTGATTTTGACTGCGTTTTCAGATCTCGCCGCATTCTCCTCCCGTCGCAAACTCGTTCGCTTTTATTTTTGGGATTCTGTTTTTCATCTTACCTGATTTCTGGAACCGCTCTTCCCCGGACTCGAACCCGCTTGTCGCGCAGCCGGCTCCTCCTCCTCCAGGCCTCCGCTCTGCTGACGTAACACCACGAGTTAAGCGGACAAACTGGTTGCGGCGGGAATGTGAGGTGATGAGCCGTCAACCGGCGAGCGCAAAGAAGAGAAGCGGCGTCACACACACCAGCCCGTAGTGTTTGCTCGAGAAATGCGGCCATACGAACCCCCGGCCACGTAAATCGCGGTCTCCAGAAACGTCCGCGGGGCTACGCTTCCAGAATGAGCCTGGGTTGAATTATTTTGCAATTTTGACTCCTTATTTCTTCAAACAAGACAATCGTTTTTGCTTGTCTAGAAAATGCTTCTTAATTTAAGAATTTTTGGATATTTGCACTAAATAATAACCTTTATTTAACCAGGTGAGTCAATCGAGAACCATTTTTTTTTTTTTGCAGTGTATAGTATTTGTTGTTCCTACTTCACTGAAAACTTTAGTAATTTATAATAAACATGTTTTGAAGCACATGGTAACGAGTATAATGTGTACAACTCTGTTAACAAATGCTACAGAGTACTGAAGCACAGTAAACTGAGAAACTGTAATAAATACTGTAACATCGGTGTAAACTGTGGTGCACTGTGATGACAGCGTAGAAAACTGAAGCCTGTCGAGTAATTTGTTAATTACTTCAGTTTTGTCGTACCACAGCAACTACGACGGTTTAATTCAAGTGATTATCTGCTAATGTAATGTAATTAAACCGTATGTACCGCATCGATGACAGGCAAATATATTTTAGTTCAGAGGAAACTCGACCCACTTCATAATATAAGAATCATGCCTGGCATACTTGGTTATTTTCTAATTTTATCTCCTTTGAAATATGGAATTAGTCCAACACAATCACACAGCAATTCGTAACTTATTCATTTAGTGGCTAATTCGTATGAATTCGTACAATCTAATTCGTACAATTTAGTACGATTTGCTTATCCCCCAATGACGGTTGGCTTTAGGGGTGGGGTTAGCTGCCACGCCTCCTTTTTAAAATCTTATGACTCAACTTGTACGAATTCATACGAATTAGCCACTAAACTGGCAAAACGTTAAATATGTGAGTTTTCTCGTGAGATCAGGCTGTATAAATCACAAAAATACGAACTTTCCCCTGTCTCTCTCATTAATTTCATGTGTCATCAGAACCATGTGATTAAAAGCAACGTATACGACGGGAGCAGTTGGGTGCGGAATAAACCCTCACGGGAGCGGGACTCAAAAATAAGACCTCTAACTTATAGCAAAAAAAAAAAAAAACATTTTTACTTTAAATCAGTTTTATTGTCATGTGAACGCATAAAGAAAAAACAACTGCTATTTTAAGATCTTCACTAGTAAACTGAATAATACCATACAGACCATACATTAATTAAATTACTTCGCTTCAACTTAAATATTTATTTTGGAACTGCTATAAAATCAAAGTAAAGTTGTACTTTTGACTAGACTATGACACATGTAACGTGTTTAGCTCTGCAATAACAAGGTAAACTACAGTATCGGCTTTACTGTATCTGCTACAGTATCTTCTTTCACTATAAATATTAATTGTCACACAAGACGGTAATAACAAAACTCACATTAGAAATGCATGCTATGATCAACAGTCAAAATTACAAATTGTATTGTAAAACCAGCAACAATCAAGAACGCATGATTATCTGCTGTCATGGCTTCACAATCAATAAATTTCATAATAATGGAAGTCAATGGGGTCAAAACAGCCCCAAACATAACCAGAGGGGAGTCAATCTACCCAAAGTATATTGAGTTTGAAAGATATCAAAGCATTTTCCCAAAACTAAAACAGAGAAAGTTGTGGTCAAATTACCACTCAAAATCAGCCCAGAGTGGAGGAAAACAGCACACAAGGGTTAAACACTGCAGTCTGGAGGTAACATTTAGTGCAAAGATATCTAAAAACCTAAAAACTTTACTTGGTTATGGAAATGGAAATGGTTACTAAAGTACAATACTACAGTAAGATAAAGCAGCCTTGTGTTAGAGCGCTTTACTGCCGCCTGTATTGGAGTCGTATGTGTTCCTTCTCAGTTGTTCAAGATTACAAGCATGTCAATCCTAATTTCCGCCGCGCAGTCGAAACACATGCATTGTATTAGAGAGCCGAGTGAAACTCTCCGCATGTGTAACTGCGACATGCCGAATTTCATTTTTACATGTACAACATTTGTTATGTTGTCAAATAAAGCATGCCTAACAATAAAGACACAAATTGCAAACAGTTGTGGTGTACTGCAAGCGAGAATGTCAGCATCATAGGCATTTCTTAAGGGGATATTATATATATATATATATATATATATATATATATATATATATATATATATATATATATATATATATATATACATACATATTATTATTTTATAAGAAAATATATGAATATTTTAATTAGTTTTTAAGTTAAAGACAGCTCATATAAAATTAGTCCCTCACTTTATTATGGTGCTTGCTGAAAGTGTAAGCTGAGCTTCAATTGTAAACCTTAAATCAAGGTTGACCTTTAACCCCGGCCCTAATCCTCACCTAACACTGAACCTCAACCCATCATTCTTCACACACAGAGAAAACAGCTCAATGCTGCTATAGATGGTGAAATGGGCATTAAAAACTTATGTTAAATATTGGGAGAGCTACACATGATACTACATGATGAGTGAATAAATAAATAATTTTTATTTTTAAAATGTATTAATTTATTAATATAAATTTATTTAAAAAATTATTAATATAAATTTATATATATATATATATATATATATATATATATATATATATATATATATATATATATAATTAATAAAAAATACAAATAAATAATAATAAAAAAAAAAAATAATAATAATAATAATAATAATAATAATAAATTATCAACAATCAAATAATAATAAATAAATAAATAAAGCTTAAATAAAAAGAAATAATTATAATAAATATTAATTAATAAAAAAAGACAAAATAATAATAACAATAATACAATAAAATGATAAATTATAAAACATAAAAATAAAAATTAATAATAATAAATAAACTAAATTAAATAATTTAATTATAAATAAATACAAATAAATAAATTAATAAAAATTGATTAAATAATAGTAATCATAACATTAAAAATAATAACAATAATAATAAAGGGTAATATAAGAATAAAATTAATAATAAATAATACAATTAATTAAAATAAACAAACAAATAAAAAAATAATAAATTATAAAACAAACTGATAAATAAAATGTTTATAAAATAAAATTAATAATAAATAAAATCATTAATAAAAATAGATAAAATAATATTATTGATAATAATAGTGATAATAATAATAATAATTACAACAACAATAAAATACATACAATTACTAATAATAAATAAAAATTCATAAAAATAAACAAAAATATAAAAAGTTATATTAATAAAATAAATAAAAAATACAATAATAGTTATATATAAAATAAATAAAACCTATAAATAAACAAATAGATGAATATTTTTTCAAAATGTTTTATAATAAAATATAAAATTATATAGATTATAAATAAAAACATTTATGAAATACATTTAAAAAAAAAAAAAAAAAAGAGGAACTACTATACACCCCTACCATACATCCCTACTATATACCCCGCCCCTCTTCGTGTTTCAATTGCGTCACACATCAAACAATCATGCACTTATCAAAGCTCATCACAGGACTTTTCAATCCTGAAAGCATTCTGGCATTTTGATTATCATGGCCCCGACTAATCAAAATGCTCCCTTGGTAGTATGTCAGCTTACGCCAGGCTCTGATGTCATTTTAATAACACCCTGCTGCATGATATCACCCTTATCGACGTCAAGTGCACTATAAATACGCCATTTTATTTATTCAAATCTCTAATGTGGCCCATTTCCTGCACTGGCTGATCCCAGAGCACCGCAACACATACAGAGTATAAATAGACGGAGAGTACCATTTATATTCAGTGAGTGAGCAGGACATGGAGAAACACACACACACACACACGCGCACGTACACACACACACACACACACACACACTCGAAAACTGCTGTAATCCCAGACATTAGTTATTGTGTGTGTGTTTTAGTTTGTGTGTGTTTTAGTTTGTGTGTGTGTGTGTGTATGTGTGTGTGTG
>NC_133177.1:715000-717500 GCF_049306965.1 Danio rerio
TTCAGTTTGTGTGTGTGTTAGAAATAGGTTGTGTACAGTATGTGTGTGTGTTTTAGTTTGTGCGTGTGTGTTTTAGTTTGTGTGTGTGTTGGTTATAATGTGTGTATTAGCTTGTGTGTGTTTTAGTTTGTGTGCGTGTTAGAAATAGGTTGTGTGTGTGTTTTAGTTTGTGTATGTGTGTTAGTTATATCGTGTGTGTTTGTTGTTTATTGTGTGTGTGTATTAGTTTGTGTTTGTGTTGGTTGTAATGTGTGTATTAGCTTGTGTGTGTTTTAGTTTGTGTGCGTGTTAGAAATAGGTTGTGTACAGTATGTGTGTGTGTTTTAGTTTGTGTGTGTGTGTTTTAGTTTGTGTATGTGTGTTAGTTATAGTGTGTGTGTTTGTTGGTTATTGTGTGTGTGTTTTAGATTGTGTGCGTGTTAGAAATAGGTTGTGTATGTATGTGTGTGTTTAAGTTTGTCTATGTGTGTTAGTAGTAGTGTGTGTGCTTTAGTTTAAGCATGCGTGTTAGATATATTGTATGTGTACGTAGATTTTATTTCATGAATGTGTGTTTGATATAGTGTGTGTGTGTGTGTGCGTGCTAGTGAGTGTGTGTGTGTTTTAGTTTGTGTAGGCGCGTTTCAGTTTGCATGTGTGTGTCTGTTAAAGTGTGTGTGTGTGTTTGTGCATATGTTTTAGTTTGAATGTGTGTGTGTGCGTTTTAGTTTGTAAATGTGTGTGTGGTTATTTTGTGCGTGTGTATTTCAGCTTGTGTACGCATTAGCAAAAATTGGCGTGTGTTTTAATTTGTGTATGTGTGTTAGTTATAGTGTGTGTTAGTTTGTGTGTTTTAGTATATGTACGCATGTTAAATACAGTGTGTGTTTCAGTTTGTGTATGTGTGTTAGTTATAGTGTGTGTGTGTTAGTTATTGTGTGCATGTTTTAGTTTGTGTGTGTTGGTTATAATGTGTGTATTAGCTTGTGTGTGTGTGTGTTTAGTTTGTCTGCATGTTAGATATAGGTTGTGTGTGTGTGTGTGTGTGTGTGTGTGTGTGTTTTAGTTTGTGTATGTGTGTTAGTTATAGTGTGTGTGTGTTAGTTATAGTGTGCATGTTTTAGTTTGTGTATGTTGGTTATAATGTGTGTATTAGCTTTTGTGTGTGTGTGTGTGTGTGTGTGTGTGTGTTTAGTTTGTGTGTGTGTTATATATAGGTTGTGTGTGTGTGTTTTAGTTTGTGTATGTGTGTTAGTTTTAGTGCGTGTGTGTTAGTTATTGTGTGTATGTTTTAGTTTGTGTGTGTGTATTAGTTTGTGAACATGTTATAGTGTGTGTTTTAGTTTGTCTGTGTGTTAGTAGTAGTGTGTGCTTTTGTTTAAGCATGCGTGTTAAATATACTGTATGTGTGTGTGTACATGGGTTTTATTTCATGAATGTGTGTTAGATATAGTGTGTGTGTGTGTGTGTGTGTGTGTGTGTGTGTGTGTGTGTGTGTGTGTGTGTGTATTAGTACCAGTGAAGGAGCGCTGGCAGGCACATCATAAATCCAGCTGGTTGCGGGTTCAGTCTGGATGTTCAGCAGGGCTCCGCCGCACTCAGCAAATTGCCTGTGATTACAGAACAAAAAAAAACCCAATCAAATCTCCCTCTTCACCGAGGTCTGGCTCTAACACACATGTGCACAAAAACACCATTGTGCGTCTGCAGGAACACAACACCTGCAGCTGGACACCACACTTCCAGACTAATGCGCACAACTCTCTCCAACATAAGGATCAAGCAGCCACCGTCTGGATAATGCCAATAGTAGTAACTCATTCAAGTCAATTGGCCTCTTCCAGCTAATGGAGCTCACTCTCCAAATATAAACTGCGCATAAACTGTAGAAAACCCTGCCTCCTCTCTGTTTTACTCTATGTTCGATTAGTTCTATGCATTAGTATACAGATCAGAGTTCAAGTAGGAGATCTTGACTGACAGACAGATCTTGTTTACTTTGTGCACATTGTTATTCTGCAACGTCCAGAGGGGATACAGCTGCAGATACTTTTATTTTTGTGACATTGTAAAATAAGATGCAGCACGGTGGCTCAGTGGTTAGCAGCGGTTAGTAAGTCCCAGCTGGGTCAGTTGGCGTTTCTGTGTGGAGATTAGTCCAAAGTACGACTTTGCTCTGATTTTATAGCAGTTTTAAAATCAATATTTATGTTGAAGTAATTTATTTTAATGCGACATTGTAGCTCAGTGGTTAACACGGGGAGAACATGCAAACTCCACACAAAAAGGCCAACTGACCAAGTCTGGACTTGAACAAGCGGCTTCTTGCTGTAACGCCACCGTGCTAACTACTGAGCCACCGTGCTGCCCAGTGTTATTATAATTTTTTCATTATTATAAAGCATGCTGGGATGGGTTTTTGTAATATTCTTTATCATATTATTTTTGTCTGATTTTTGTTTGTATGCGTTTGCTGTGTCAGTACGCTACTGCCCTAATTTAATTGCCCCAAGCGAAATTA
>NC_133177.1:720000-725000 GCF_049306965.1 Danio rerio
AATAGTAATAATAATAATAATAATAACAGTAGAAGTAACATAACTTTTATTTTTTTTTACCTTTTATTAATTTGAGGTTTACAATGCAAACTGAATTAGATCCACAGAGCAAGTTTGTCATATATAAAAGGCGGAAAGTTATTAAAATATTTGAATAATTACCTTAAATAAATCATAAACATTTGCATATTAGTCAATTATTTTCCTTAGGCTTAGTACCTTATTTATTAGGGATCGCCACAGTGGAATGAACCGCTTTTTTTTTTACACGGCGGATGCTCTTCCAGCCGCAACCCAGTACTGGTAAAAACACCCATACACACTCATTCACACACACACACAATAATACACTACACTGACAATTTAGTTGATTAATTCCCCTATAACGCATGTGTTTGGACTAAACCGAAGCACCCAGAAGAAACCCATGCCAACACGGAGAGAACATGCAAACTCCACACAGAAACGCCAACTGCTGGAAGATCAATTATTCAGAGATCAAAACAGCAGCTCAATGACAAAACCTCACGCACCTCATGCTTATCAATCGCCATCAAATGTTAGATAAAGAGAGTTTTGCAATGACGTGGGAATCAGTGATGATGACTTTTGTTGACGTCAAACCTGCGACCCAAACACACCTACAGCTGTTATGTTTGAATAGCAAATCACTGACTGAGATGCCGGCGCTACAGCAGAGGGCAGGACTTTCTACATGTGCACGTTTGTCTTTTTGACAATCATGAGGCGCTAAAATGGACACACACACACACAAACACAGAGTTTGAGGTCATCCATCCATGACACTTTCACTATCCAGTGTGAAATAATACCTCACGGCAAACATAAACAATCTGCAGTGGTATTTTTGCTCAACAATAAAACCAGGAAGAAAAAAAAATGATAATAATTTCCTCTTTTCATCGGGACTTTAAAAGAGGCATCAGGTTGCGCTGGCGTCTCCGTGTTGTCCTGCGGGTCACTCTGTTTGCGTCTGGCACGACTCTCTGGTTACACACACACACACAGTCCTGACCATGACACACAGACACACACTGAGTGATTGATGTGTGCGTGTCCTGCATGCTCATCTGCAGTCTGAGCATAGCGTTTCATGAGTTCAGCTGCGCGGCGCCCTCCGCGAACACTATATTCCTCTTCCTCTCATTTTACTGACATCCAGCTAGTTCCCTTTATCCAGCGGAGTTAATTGAGGTCATGCCAGCGTACTGCTCTTACACTCCTGAAGACTGAGAGACTTCAGTCCACGCTGGATTACCGCAATGACAGCAGATCTGACTGGAGGTTTTTCACTGTCTGTGGGAATTAACAGATATTTTTACAGTCTTGCCACACTCCAGCAAACACTACAGTCATCTCAGTCAGCATTAATAACGTCTCACTGTGGCTGTTGACTTGTTCTTTAAAGGAAGTCTGATTTAATTAATTAATTAGCAAGAAAATATATTGCATTATATTGCATTAAATAATGTCTAGCGTTTGTAAAGAGAGAGTGTATGTACAGTTAAATTCAGAATTATTTTCATTAGCATTACTTTAATAAATATATCCCAAATGATGTTGAACAGATTGAGGAAATGTTCACAGTGTGTCTGATAATATTAGTTCTTCTGGAGAAAGTCCGATTTGTTTTATTTCGGCTAGAATAAAAGCAGTTTCTTATTTTATTTAACACTATTTTAAGCTCAATATTATTCGCCCCTTTCAGCTAGTTCTTTTTCGATAGTCTCCAGAATCATAGACATCTACATTAGATGTCTCCTACAATGTTGTTGTTGTCTATTGGAAGGAATGCGTCAATAGCGCCGCCATCTTGCTACAGGGTAGAGCTCCATTGAAATGAATGCGGCACCAAGGTACAGTTGAGGACTGTGGCCATCCAGAGCCAGAGATACACACATATACACATATATCTAAGATCAGGAGTTTTCCTGCATGTCAGTCTGCAATACTTTTTTTAAATTAGGAAAATTATAATTTTACATCACTTTTCTGCATTGATGGATCAGTGACCGCACGGGCATTCCTGACAAAAAGCTTGTGTTTGTGTGTATGGAAATGTACTATTCACCCTCTGTTAAATCTGATCTAATCATGTCCTGAAACACACCTCCTCTCCTGCTTTCACTGCTCATACTGACGGAGGGAGCGATTTGTTTGTGAATGAATCTCCGTTATGAACGACTCTTTCACTAACGTTAGCCGACAATAATACCAGTTTCTGGCAGCGCAGCATCTCGTTGTCATATTTCTTTTGCATTGTTTGCTGATTTTTTTCAACAAAACTAGCATAAGCCGAGTGTTTAGTGCGAGCTGGAGCTGCTTTGCCGTATGGTGAATGCAGTAAGTGACTGTTATCATCAATAACGCTACCTGATTAGCACAAAAGTTCAGAACATACAAAAACCTAAAAACCTAAATATTACCTATGAAATGTTCTGCCTTTGTGCTTTGTTTTCTTTGTTTGCTTGTTACTACACCTGTAGACAGCGCTAAAGTCCCGCATCTTCACGTAATAACACTGTCTTGTCTAGTGCGGTTGAATGACATTTGTCCTGGAAGCACTGTACCAATGTGGCGGCGCTATTGACGCATGCTCAGGGTCCCTATGCGATATCTAGTGTATATATCTATGCTCCAGAACAAACCATCGTTATACAATAACTTGCCTAATTACCCTAACCTGCATATTTACCCTAATTACCCTAGTGAAGCCTTTACATGTCACTTTAAGCTGTATAGAAGAATATCTAGTCTAATATTATTTACTGTCATCATGATGAAGAGGAAATAAATCAGTTATTAGAGATGAGTTATTACTACCCTCTACTCCATATTCGGCTTAATATGCTGAAAGAAAAGTCTCCGAACAGTGCAGTCCTCATGCCAGGGCATGATCTGCATGTCATTTATATTGCGCTGACGATCTGGACTTGAGCTCGTGTTCTCCTCTGTCTGTCTGTCTGTGTTCTCACCTGACCGTGGCCTTGATCTGCTGAGGAATATTTCATCTGGTGCCGCGGTGAGGAATGCAGGACAGCGGGATAATCCTCCGCTGAGGCCCAAACAGCTGTCCAGCTCATCCAGACCACGACAGGACGCTGATCCCACTCCTTAAAGAGACCTTCAGCCTGAAAATGAAGATGGTGTCATTAAAGTCATACCAGACCTGCATGATTGTCTTTCTTTAACACACAAACACAAACACACACACACACACACACACACACACACACACACACACACACGTTTGTTTTTGTGAAAAGTGGGTACATTACATAGGTTTCCATTCATTTTATACTGTCCAAACCGTATATTATATTGCCCTCACCCCACCATCACAGGAGACAGTGTGCAGCTTTACTCTCTGATTGAACTCATCCTGTGGGATTTATAAGCTTTTGGAGAAATGAGGACTTCATCAATGTCCTCATAGTTCACCTCCTTTTTGTAATACCTGTGTCATACCCATGTCATTATACAGATTTGTGACCTGAAATGTCAAAAAAACACGTACACACACAAAATGGATTGTATATTGTGTAAAAATTATATATTTATGGGCGACGCTGTGGCGCAGTGGGTAGCACGTTCGCCTCACAGCAAGAAGGTCGCTGGTTCAGTTGGCAGCTCAGTTGGCGTCTCTGTGTGGAGTTTGCATGTTCTCCCTGCGTTCATGTTGGTTTCCTCTGGGTACTCCGGTTTCCCCCACAGTCCAAACACATGCCCAATAGGTGAATTGGGCAGGTTAAATTGTCCATAGTGTATGAGTGTGGATGTTTCCCAGAGATGGGTTGCGGCTGGAATATATATAAATATATATATATATATATATATATATATATATATATATATATATATATATATATATATATGTATATATGTATATATATATATGTATATATATGTATATATATGTATATATATGTATATATATATATATATATATATATATATATATATATATATATATATATATTCCAGCCGCAACCCATCTCTGGGAAACATCCACATATATATATATTGAACATGTTTTGACAATCAGAGAGTAAAAACAACATTATTTCCCATTTTGGACAGTTAAAATAGTGTTTGGGACATTTCATATGCTGCAAAAAAGGTGCAGGATGACACTGTATGTCTGTTACTAAATATAAAACATTTACAGTATTTTAAATAGACACTTCAGAGCTCAAATGTGCTGTCCACATATGTGGCCACTAAGCCCTTGGAGGTTAAAAAATCTATTTCTGTTGTAACTTAAGTTCTCTAAACTAAATTGTTTATAATTATGCAAATAACTCATTTACTTTCTACTTTGAAGGCAATGAGTTTACGTTTTCAACCATTCACTCATTACAGTGTACACTGAAAAGAAATATTAATTGGATTTGCTAAATCTTTCTAAGTGGTTGCAAACAATTAATATGTGCTGAATTAAAACAAAACACAGCCAATTTAGTAACATTCAACTGAAATTCAGCACATATAAATAGTTTGCATCCACTTACCTTTAACAAATGCACTAAATGCAAGAGTTCATCTTTGCCAGTATATTCTGAAGCACGTGTGTCTGCTGTTTGGTCCCTGAAAATGTCCAATGCATCTTATTGTCTGAGAAACAGCAAGTAAATATAAGAGGTTGTTTAAAGTAAAGCGAGTGCGGGTCCGGCAGCACGAGTCCCCCTTTTTGTTGTTGCATGAAGGCTTGATGATTATCTGCTGCAGAAATGACTTACAGCTGCCGTCTTCATGGCTGACGCTCAAACTGTTTATATATCGAATCTGCAGGAATGCGGACAATTACCGTTTTTATTTTCTCACACCGCCCTCCCCCAAATCCTGCATTACAGTTCACATCAACTTTCTCCTTGCAGAATCTGTGTTTAAAGGGTTTTTACAGGCCTGCGGGGTTTTGCTGCCGCTGGAGATGAGGAGGAATTCACTATGGTGGTCCTGTCCTGGCACAATTCTCTAAC